>NW_010248627.1:0-3975 GCF_000690775.1 Eurypyga helias
GTCCTGCCCGGGCCTGCCCCCGCAGCGTGCGCGGGGAGACTCGCGCTTGCCGCCTGCTCACAGGCTGTTTATACGTGGCTCAACAGACTATAGGAAAAACACAGAATGTGAGCGAGCTGCCAGGAAAGACTTTTTTTTTTTTTTCCTCCTCCTTTTGCTGCCGCTCATGTCATAAATAGCTACAGCTACGCGTTTTCAAACGGTATTGTGACTTTCAAGTTGATTATAGCTCTCTTTAAATATATATATTTACCATGTGAAACGCTTTGGCGTGTTTTAGCTCGGGAAGGAAGTGCTTATCAAGAAGAAAGCTCTGCTTTATGAGCCTTAAGGTGTGGAGAGTGGAGAGCAGAAGTGCTCGTCTGTGGATCACACGCCGCGTATGATCTGCCAGGACAGTTTATGTGATCCCCAGCCTCTCTGGCAGCATTCTTTCCCCAAGGCTTCAGGCTGCATGAATCGTTCTGGCGGCAGCCATTCCGGCTACCATCTTCCAGGGGTTATCACAATCCCCTCCTGACACCCTGGGTTGCCTGCTGGTGCAGCACGCGCCGTCACAGCCTGATACTGAATTACCTTACTCGCTGTACGACGGGATTTTATACGCGTACGCTAATACGCACTAAGAGAGATACCTCGGGGAAACTTCCAGTCTCCTGAGACCGTGTGGTGGAGTGTGTTGCACGTGAGCACCGGGCAGACTTAGCCAGCGTGTGGCTCTACCGTGGCAGTGGTACAAGCTGGATTATCCAGCTGCAAAGTTTTGGGAACATTTCCCTTACTTATTTTGATGTTTTGTAGGTTGAGTTCTATCAATGACCGCTTCAGTTAAGGGACTTCCTCTTGATTTTTACCTTTTCACTTGCATCATCCTGAGCTGTGTGATACTGCTTGCTTCGGAGGAGGACCTGTGTTTTTATGGTTAAAGAAGCAGTCTCTGGGAAACCCAGGTCTTTATTGCTTCAAAGAAACAAGACTTAGAGTGAGGAAATAACCTGCAAACCACTGGGGGCCGTGAAGCCGCTGCTACTGAAGAGGGCTGTCTCATTGTGCCAAAGCTGGAGTCTGCCTGCTTCACGCGCTTACCCAGAGGTTCAGTGAGTTGCCGGTAATTCACTCCGCCAGGGAAGGGCATGTAGATTGCAGTGGCCACACCTGCACCAGAAGTTAAGCTTGGGTAAAGAAGAGGGTACTTTTGCCACCGACCATCTTGGTCACTCAGACAATGACAAAAAATAGAAACGTGAGGTGCTGAAGTATTTAGTAAATATCTGAAGATGCTGTCACAGATAGGTAAAGATGTTACACCAGTTTAAAGCATTTTCATTTTGGCCAGATTGAATCTGAGTCAGCTGATTTTCATCCAGGTACTGGCAGGCATTTTGATATCCTCGAGAAGACAGCAGCAGCATCGCTAACAAATGAGATACGCTGCAGCATCTTTAGCATATTCTTGGCATTACAGCTCATCCCTTCCAGAGCAAATTATGTTGCATGGGCTCCATATGTGAGCATCCACCAAGGTCCAATAGCCATTACTGCCCTTTGGGATTTGGTGGACAAGGATCAGCTGGTTGTTGCACATACTCCAGCAAAATCTTGTATGTACACACATAGCACTGGATATAGATGTGCAGCAGTGCCTGTCACTAGAAGTGTTGCCTATAACCAAACACTTCTCATAATCAAAACCATAACAAATAGAAGTCAACAGTGCTGTGAAATGTTAAATGGACCACATCCACAGTCCTAGCCATACATGTCTAAGCGAAGATAGCAGAAATGAGGGCTTGGGGCTGGACATTTGCCTTCTCGCTCACACCACTTACACAGCTTATGCTATATTAACAAGTTCATATTCATTAATTTCAGAACATACTAATGTAGTATAGATCATATATGTTATGTGTATCTATATTTATTTTGCATTCAGACATCAATTCTTATTCTAGCCCGATCTTCAGTTTGCCTTAATTTTCTTCTATGAAATCCTTTGGTTTTCTTACATAACATCCTTTGATGCTGAAATGCCTCATATCACTGCTCATACAAAAGTAGTTTGTCTTCTTTCTTTCAACACAACTGTGTAAAAATCAAATCATGCAAATATGAAAAATACTCTGTTCGGATATGTTAGAATATTTCAGTAAAGTCACAATCTAAAAAAATAATTTGTTTTGCTAATCTGTATAAGATTTAAAAAAATAGCTATACTCTAAGAAAGTCAGCTCAGCAGTTTTAGATCTATACACATTTAATGATGTAGTTTCAGTGACTCACAGCGGATTTTAATCTGTTTTTCTACATATTTGTTGAGAACTATCGATTAGGAATATCCTAGCAAGACCAGTCTCTTTCTCTGATAAAGTCTAAAGCTGTGTAGCAGATGTATAGTTCCCTCATGAAAAACTTGCATATTCTACTCTACGTAGACTTGGAACTAAAAATGAGAGGGTCATTTCAGGACAGAAAAGATAAATTTCTGTTAGATCAAAGGCTCTCACGTGCTTCTAATGGAAATCACTTTTTCATACGGTAATTACTTCTGGAGCCACATGTCATTTCACTCCATAATAATTTCAATTTCTGGATGAGATAGCGGCGTTCCTGTAGCAACTACAGCACTTGTTTTCAATACACATTTGAAACAAGTCACTAAATTTAAATCATTAGGCATCTTAATTTTCATCCCTTGCATTTAAGGTGTGCCTGTATCGCAAGGGCTTGGCATATACAGATGGATGGTTTTGCCCGTCCATACTGATAATTCTTACTCTGAGGATGTAGGCTGTGGTGAGGTTTTGAATATGTACCCGCCTTAGTTGTAATTCTCTTTACATGGCCAGCCTGCCTTACCACTGCAGCAGCGACTGTAAATTGCAGGGCTTAAGTACCGGATTTGACTGCTCTTCCCCAAATCCCACACTCGTGCATCTTTGAATACCTCTGGCAGCCTCCTTCTCTACTCCTAAATAGGCTGATATATGTGGCATTTAACTCTTTGTTTTCCTTGCAGGTTGTTCGCGACTGCTGGCACATTGCCTGCTCTCAGCTAACCCCTGCTCTGTCAGCGTGGGATGTTTTTCTAGCAGGTTTTTAACGTGCCAAGGAGCATATGTATGGCTTTGTGAATATGTAAGTTATTTTCCAAATTTTACAGCTTCTGACCCAGAAACAGGAATATTCATCACTGCAGCATAATTTCAGACCTGCCAAGAATATATCAATTATGTCATGTAGCTGTGCTGTGGGAAAGGATGAAAGCAGGAGTACGGCAATTCCCCTCGCTCCCTGCACTAGCTATACAGAGAGCAAGGAAGTACATCCTTGTGCCAGTAAAATCAAATTCACTGATGCTCAGTTCATTCCTGTTGAGGACCCATCTTCACAGAGAGGGCTGAAAGGTCTTATACTGTGTTTCCACAATATCTGAGATGGCCAGCCCCTGAATCCACAATGAAACTAGAGCTACTTGCCCAACGACTTGCTGTACCAGATCTGCCGAAAAATGTTCTTTGATGCCCTCCGACTGTGAATCTGGAAGGAATGTGGAGCCCCACAAAAGTGTTCTGTGCACTGTGACTGTTACAATTTTGAGAGACATTTTGGTTCAAAGGAGGAGGAATTCTTAATTAAGGGTAACCTGGGCTTCCTTCAATGTGACTAGGTACACAAAGCAAGAAGCTCCGAAGGAAGTTTACACCAGCAGCTGACACTTCACCACAGCCACCCCTCCCTTATTGGCATTAGATGTTTCCCAAGATAGCCACTGGTCAAAAAAAATCCATGTAAACAGAAGCAAAGGGTTATATATTCCCTTATTGATTTTTAACTACACTCATTTCACCACAAACCTCTCAAGAGCCATAAAGTTACAAGGTGGTTTGTTTCTGATGTTTTAAACATAATTTAGAAGAACAGGTACATTTGGGCTATGCTTCTGCTGTCAGTATTCACAGATTCACAAAGTGGTAG
>NW_010248628.1:0-841 GCF_000690775.1 Eurypyga helias
CAAACCCCGCCGTGGCTGGGGGTCGGCCGCTGAAGCCGCTTCCGAGGGGACGGTGCTTTGCCGCTGGGACGCGAGGCGAGCGGGGGGCCGGGGCGAAGGAAGGAGGGCAGCTCTGTCATGTCGGGGGGAGAGGACGCGGTGACAGGCCGGTGTTGCTGACACCAGGCGGTCGGCTCGCCTCCACTTCGGAGCGTTTGATGAAGGTGTGACTCTGAAAGCGAAGGGAGACAGGGTTAGGAGCATCAGCAGCTGCTCCCCAGCCCCCAAAACCCAGCGCCGGGTTGGTGCCGTGGGGGAGACCCCGGAGAGGCCGGATCGTGGTGCTACAGCTTGGGCTGTAAAAGCAGATTTTGGGAAAAGGTGAGTTCCTCGCAGGCATGCGGCTGGGATTTTAATCCGTGCTGGCCACGCAGTCGACACACAGACGTGGGAACAACAGAGACCAAAAAACGAGCAGAGCCTGCGTGACCCCTCCCTGTGAGCAGGCCAAAAGGCTGCTCTGCTCGGGCAGGGGGCAAGGGGCTGCAGCCTCTGCACTCCCCTGGTGCTCGCATGCCCCTGGCCAGCAAACCCTGCTCCGCCGGGGCAGAGGATAACGGAGAAGCACGGACAGGACAGGACAACCTTCGCACAGGGCACGGGGCCACAAGGACACAGGCCACCTCCTTGGCAAGGGCTACGTGGGAGCACCCAGATGTAGCTCAGGGGCTCAGGACGATGTCGAGAGGGAAAGCAGAGGTCAGCATGGTTAAACTGGGCTCATGGAATGGTTTGGGTTGGAAGGGACCTTAACGCCCACCCAGTCCCACCACCTGCCATGGGCAGGGCCCACTTCCACTCG
>NW_010248628.1:1154-9353 GCF_000690775.1 Eurypyga helias
CTTGAGCGCCTCCACATCTTTCTTATGCCGGTGACCCCAGAGCTGGACGCAGCACTCCAGGCTCAGTCTCACCAGAGCAGAAGGGGAAAATCCCCTCCCTCGACCCACTGGCCACACCACTTTTGCCACAGCCCAGGACATGGTTGACTGTCTGGGCTGCCAGTGCACGTGGTTGGCCCTTTTTCAGCCCAAACACTCATCTGCCCAGCTCGGGAGGCAAAGGTTTGTCCCAGGCATCTCCACAGACACGGGAGAGCTGGGTGGTTCCCATCAAGGGCTCCGCACGGGCTAGATACCATCGCAGCCTTTGCATCAAAGGTGAGTGAGTCACTCCCTCTCTCGGGCTCATCTTAAACTCAGCCTGGGAGTTCCCAGCCTTCTGAGCAAGAGTGGCAGGGAAGGATGGGGCAGCAGTTTGCAGATCTGGTGCCGCCCCGCTGCAGAAAGAAAATTGCTCTTCCCACTTACCATCAGCATCTTCAGATCTGCCCGTTCTGCTGGATTTTTAATTAAGCTGAAATGAGAAGAACAAGAGAACAAAACCAACGCTGAGTCTTATCAGGCTGGAGAGGCCTCCAGCTTCACCAAAAAGCCGCTCGGTCTCCAGGCTGCATTCCCCAGGAGCCTGGCAGCACGGAAAGGGCTCAGAAAGCACCATCTCCGACAGCCCAGCTCCGAGGGAGAGCTGCAGGATCCGCCTCCTCTAGGCCCTGTGGATGAACTGCGCCCTGCCCAGGGAGAAGAAGGCCTAATGCTTGGTGGGGATTAATGATTTTTGTAATGTCCAATCTCTGGGATTTCATGGGAGCTGCGGCAGCATCTTCAGGTGTTCCCCCCACTGCGTCGGAAGGTCTGGAAGTCGATGGTATATGCCTGGTGCCTGCAAGGCTGCGGGGTGACTCACAGCCCCAGCAATCTGCTCCACCATCCCCCTGCCAGGCTCATATTTAGAAGCTGCTGGGATACTGCTAAGCATCACCACAAATAAACGGCTTTTATTCCAACCCTTCCCAAGGCAGGAGTTTCCAGCGCGACGTGGGCTCGCACTGCAGCCAGGGAGAGATCACCTACAGAGCACGGAGAACGCTGCGTTACGCTCAACGTTTTGGGTGGAGCAGCAGCCTGCAGAGCTGCCAAGGGAGCACACACAGGCCCCCACCTTCAGCCATAAGATGAAGTCCTTACCATTTATTTACAAACTCTTGGAAATCTTGCGTGAAAACTCCATTTGGCAGCTTGGGAGGTGGCTGCAGAGAAAAGGAGAAGGTTTTCAGCATTACTGTGTGTTAATTTGTCAAAAAACACCCCTCAAGCGTCACCTCCGGTCTTCAACGAGCTGCAGAAAATCTCAGCTCTACAGCAATCCTCCTCGCTGCCCTCTACAACCTGGGAACTGCTCCCTGCCTTTTCCTACCCTGGCAGCACAGCACTGCCCAGCACGACGTGCAGCTGGGAGACCCCACGCCGAATCCCTGCAAAGCTGGGAAACCACAACTGCAGCATCGCAATTCTGGATCCAACCTCCCCAAATCCCAGCTCTGGCAACGCCTACGGCGGGCAAAGCGGATCCAGAGATGATAATTAGGGGTCAGCTCCTATCAGCCCGAGAGGGGAAGCTGCTCTTTCCACTTGCTGGTGGGATGGACCCTGCTTTGCGAGTCTGGGAGGACGTTTCAGCCTGGGATTTTAGCCCTGGTCATCCTCACTCAAAGGGCAGTTCACACTTCATCTGAGAAAACGTGCCCGACCTCAGCACCTGCGCCGAGGGAGCGCTCATCCTGCGCTGATCTAGGGAGGAGCGCGTTCGAAACGGCTGGTTGAGAAGGAGCATGTCACTACGGCCAGGAGTTCCCCTCACTGCTCTCCTCTTTCAAGGGTATTAGGAACCTCCTCGGGCAGAGCCTTACTGCAAAACCAAAGACGCTTTTGCGATACAAAGAGACAGGAAGAAAGAACGGGGAGAAGGGAAGGATGTCAGTGCCGCTCAGAGGGGCGCTCTGTCGAAAAGCTCCCATTCAAGAGAAGGTTCTGGAGCCCGCCCTGACTCAGCAGAGCCAACACACCACTGTGGTACCTCAGAGAAGCCCAGCGGAACCGACAGCGAAGAGACACCCACCTCATTAACTATGTAATCCAGCAGTTCAAAGATGGCCATTGCAGGCCGGCTGTCCATCCCGTGGCCTGTGTGGTCAAGATGACATAAACAGTGGTGAGAGGCTGTTCAGGGACAGCGAAGGGCTGCGTTTTGCGTGAAAAGCACACGTGCTGTGGGACTTTTGCTGAGCGAGGCAGAGGCAAACCCACTTGGGAACTGACTCGCGGTTAAAAAAAATAACAAAGACAAAACCAAAACGCATACCCAAATTTCCGATTTCTTTCACCGTGCCTCTAATCCAGATTTATTTCCTAGCTTGGAGCATTTGGAGAGGACCAGCCCATCTGCTGTGGCAGGCTGGCAGTGCTTCTAGAGCCTTCTGCTTCCAAGCAAATGGCTCAAGCGGAGCCTCCTCCAAACACCCGCGTCGGTTTGGTACTTCCATGAGAGCTCCCAGCAAAGCTCTTCCCAAAAAGCTGCCTAGCTTGGAAGGAACCTGCTGGCAGCACGGGCAGAGCCCGAGGAGCAACAACAGTGTCCCTCAAAGCATCTCCTCCGGGGGGTCCACATCCCAGCAGCCTGCACCACCCCCAGCACGGGGTGCTTCGCTGCGTGGCTCGAGCCTTCTCGCGGGACACAGCAGGGTCTCACAGCAGATAAATTGAGCTCTTCAAAATCCTAATAGACCCTGGTTGGCATCCTGAGAGCAATCTCCTCGCCTCCCCACGCAAGAGCAGACTCCTGCCTGCGCTCGCTAGGAATTACGAACCTCTGCAGTAGGGTGGATTCTGCTGGCACACTGACATGGTTCCATCTGCCCTGCAGCGAGGGGCCTCCCTAGAAACACTCACCTCCCCACACCACCTCATCCAAAACGGGCTTTGGCTAACCCAGCCACACCGGAGCGAAACCCGACCCCTTCTCCCCCACCTCTGCGTGTTGTTTCCAATGCATACGACAGCCCCTACCACTGACGGGGCGTCCTGGGGGCCTGGCCCGCGGCGAGATGCTGTGAGACTCTCCCTCTGCCCCGTCCACCACAGGACGGCCAAATATTGCTTCCAGTTCCTTGGAGTCTGGCGGGGGGATTGGGTACCTTCCGATAGACAGCTCCACTAACGACAGCCCCATGCTCCAGATGTCGGACTGGACCGAGTAGTGGGTGCCCTGCAACCGCTCGGGCTGGGGAGGGGGGAAAGAGCACAAACACACAGACACAGAACGTCAATACGCCAAGTCATAAACATCACACACCGAAATGAAACAGAGGAGACTTGATATCCTTATGTCCCACCCCCCCCATCTCAGCTCTCCACCCCTCCAGGGAAAGGGCTGTCCCAACGGGGTCACGTGCAAAGGGGATGGATGCAAAACAGAACCCCTGTGCCAATGTAAAGCACTTGCATACACCTAAGCAGCTGCTGCAGGTGAGCAGCATTTACAGCTGCCTGTACTTCAGAGCGCGGAAGACACCGTGGGAATCCATTTCTCAGTATGTCGAGATCTAACAAACCTGATTTACTGACAAACATGGTTTTTTCCTGCTTGTTCCTCTTAATACCCCAAGAGGACTTTTGAGAAGCAGAAAATCCACTCCAGGCTCTTACCATTGAAAGACAAAAATTAAATCAGTGCAAGTCACCCGTACCGGCGGCTCGGAGGCAGCTGAAGCAGGGGGTATTTATAAACAGCCCCTGTCTGACTGTCACTGCTTGAGTAACCATTCCCAAAATACAAGAGCAGCTCGGACCTAAGCACGGCAGCGGTCTGATGGCTTCCCTAATAACCCACCACGACACACACCGCGGGGAGAAGCCCCCCAGCCACGCTCTGCCCTTCCACCAGCGGGAGCTGGGAGCCAGCCGGGAGGTGACGTTATTGGTAGGGGCGCTGTGTCACCTGCAGCTGGGCTGACTGTGATTCCCATTTACAGGGGAGGCACAGCCAGCTCTCCCTGCAGCTCGCTCTCACCGGCTGACCCCAACTCGGGTTTTAATTTCCCATTAACCTCTACCAAACTGGTTTTACCCCCATTTTGCTGGCAAGTACACACGGTCAAAGCGGCAGTGGCGGTGCGTGTGCCGGCATCCGCATCCCCTCCGCACTCAGTTTTTTTGGACAGAGCTTGCACACAGAAAGAGGAGACGTTTTTGAACCCACAAACGCTCACCAAAATAAAATATATCTGTAGGATCCAAAACATCTTTCCCTGCAAGTGTCTGCACTTGCACATGCACCACTGCTAGCTGGGCACAGGTTGGAGCCCACCGGACACCAACTCCTCAAGAGGATGCAGAGGGGTCTGCTCCTCCGTCACAGGACGGTGCCTTGAAGCACTGGGCTCCCCCTCGATGTGAGCCAGGAACGGGGCAGTCTGGGTGAGGATGGAAACCCCGTGAGTCAATCAGACACTACAAGCTGATTCCTTAAGAACCGAGTTGAAGCCAGATCAGAAGAGACACGAACAAAAGTTGAGAGGAACTTACAGACATGTAGGACCGAGTTCCCACAAAAGAGTTTGCCATGGAGTCAATGAGCTGGCCGCTGACCCCGAAATCACACAGCTTAATCTCTCCTCGAGAGTTCACCAGGATGTTAGAAGGCTTCACGTCTGGCAACAGCGAGAGAGAAGAGCGTAAACGCGACTCTAGGTAAAACACAGGGCTCCTGTACTGCAGGCAGTTATTTTTAGGTTCCTCCTCTCACCTCTGTGCATGATTTGGTGCTTCTCTCTCAGATACGCCAAGCCTCTCAGAACCTAGAGGGAAACCAAAGGCAGGATGAGATCAGAGGTGGGAAGTGCTTTGCCCTCAGCAGGACACGTTGCATAAACTCGGGGTGCTGCCACAGTGCAGCTTGGCCAGGAAAGCCGCCGCGTAGCATCCACGTTTCAGGGGTTGCAATTTATCACCAAGTCCGAGATAAATTTTCTCACAAGTCCGAGAAAGCTTTTCCCAGGCCTTCTCCGGGAGAAGCCAACACCAGCCAGTACAACGCAAGGGGTCAGAGCTAGCGAGTGGTTGGGAATATGCTTTCCCTCTCCCCTCTTTCACACCACTGCCTCTTGCCCTGGGGCCAGGAGAGCGCATACGGGGAAACGAAGAAAGCTTCCGAAGGCAACACAAACGGTATTCCCAAACTGCATGTGGCAAATCCTTTCTGGAAGGGTAACTCACCGCTATACTGACTTTCCCCAAGATCTCCTCGGGAATTCTTTTGGCTTCTTTCAACACTTGATCCAAAGAGCCGCCATCCTAGAATAAAGCACAGCGAAATGACCCTCACACCAATCCCGGGCGCAGCCGGCTGTACAGGCAAGCGTGCGCAGGGCGGGCAAGCTGCGTGGCAGCAGTGCACAGCAACCCGGCTCAGCTGCCTGCAGCAGCTCAGCATCCAGCACCCTCCCTTTAGCAGAAAAAAAACCACCCCATATCTGCCGATCAGAGCTCAAGCTATTTTCATGCTATCTTCTATCAGGTCTAGTTCTTGCTATTAGTTCTTAGCTTCCTTTCCCCTCGCGGTAAGTGCGAGGATGATGCTGTCAGTGCTGATCCGGAGGAGCGACAACACCGTTCTCCGCCATAGAGAAGAGAAAACGCGCGCTGTGCTTCACGGCAAGCTCCGTCGAGCGGCAGGTTTACAACATTTCCGTTTGGCCAACCCCCAAACCTCTGCTTCCGCTTTCCAAAAAGTCGATCTCTGTCATTTTGACGCCCAAGCAAGGAGCGTGCAGCTCCTGCCGGGAGCAGAGTGGCCTTGCCACAGCCGGACCTTGCTGCCAGCACCCCAACCCGTTTCACCTGCAATTTCAGTCTCGGGGAGATGGAATTCAGGGAGCAGCAGTTTGCAGAGGAGGAACGGGGGACTCACCATGTGCTCCATGCAGATGGAAATCTCTCCGTCGCTGTAGAAGGCTCCATAGAAACCCACGATATAGGGGGAATTACACTCATGCAGCACTTGCAGCTCTCGGATAATCTGATTCCTGATGGCCGGTTTGATTTCTAAATGAATCAGCTGCCAAGAAAGAAGAATACTCAAGGTGTAACACCTGGAAAAAACTTACAGGAACCACGTTAGCAAGTCCTGAGGGTTGGAGAGAATCAAAAATCCATCTTCAAGGGAAGCTCTGCTTTGGCACAGACTTTTTAACCATTTGCAGACTGCTGTTAAAGGTAGAGCCCCTCGCAGCCTGCCAGCGATTGAAGCAGCCACCGGCCAAGTAACACACAGAGATCGCACAGGATACGGCGCAGAAAGACAAGTCCGAAGTTCGGTGCAGATCTGACTCAGCAGTCGGGAACATCTTCACAAGCTCTGCAGGTACTGTAAGAAGAGGTGCTCTGATGTCAAGGAAACCACAGAAAGTAGAAGAAACATGAAGATCATGCACATGAAAGAGCAGCTGCTTTATTCCTCGGGCTCCACAGAGTCAGTTAACAGGGCTGCGGGTGGGGAAGCCAGAGGCTAAGAAACACAAGAGCAGGCCAGAAAAAGAGCCCCTGTTCCTGTAAGCTCTAGGACACCCAACCCCTACAGACCTACAAAGGCCGGTCTCTGCAGGAAGGACAGCAGCGCTGCAGCTTGCCTTTGCTTCAGTTTCTGAGCACGGAGCTCCCAACAAACTCAAAATCACCCAGTGACATCCAAATCAAATGCCCTGGAAGGCTGTGAGAGCTCAGTTCTGAGTGAACCCATCGAGGGAAGTGGATTTGCTCACGCAGACCCACTAACCCATCCCACCAGCAGGTGACTTTCAAGGCAGCTGCCCTACAGAGGAGCGGTTGCCGTGTTCTTGCCGAGCACTCTCTTTTTGGCAGGCAGGTGAAGCATCTCCTGGGTTTTGTACTGTAGGGCACCCCAGTGAAGACATCGCCCATAAACACACGGCTGAGAGGAACCACTGTCACGGCTGCTTGGAAATACCCTGGGGATCTGTGAAGTGGGTGGCAAGGAATGTGTGCGCGCACCAAACCCATCCCTCCACCTGCCATTTCCAGTCCTCCTTAGCCACAACCTAGGATCCTCAGGAGATCTGCTTCCCACTCCTTCCATCCAGTTTAGTCAAGTTCATTAAAACCTGCTTCACTGGAAAAAAAAGGAATAAACTTATGTTTTCCCGCAAGGTGCTCCAAATCCCGGGGAGCTGCTGCAGAGAGTGCAGCCTGTCCTGGGGAGGACTCTGAGACAGGCAGGGCAGCTCAGAGGTGAAGCAGGAGAGGCTCCACCTAAAACCCTGCTGGGAGCAGCCGGGACCATGGTCCTGACCTAGGAGAGGCAGTTAGGGTGCAGATGGGTGCAGAGAGATCCCAAGTGAAGCCGGCTCTCCCAGAGCCAGGGCAAGTACCAGACGCTCCAGCACAGCACCACAGCCCACTCCTCCTGCTTCCAATTACCTTCCGTGCCATAACGAGCCCTGAGGGTTTGTGCTGCACTTTGGTGACCACACCGCCATTGCCAGCCCCCAGTTCGGATATCCTCTCAAAGTCATCGTCCTTCAGCTCGCCCACTTTGGCTTTCTGCGTGAGGAAAGCTTCCAGGCGCTTCTTCTGCTGCTCGTCCAGCTCCAGCTCCTCGAGCTTCTTCTGAAGATCCACCAGGTTTGCCCTGGAGAGGGGAGGAGAGACAGGAGGGACGGTCAGGAGGCAGTGAGGGCAGCACCAGAGAAAGACTGTTTTGGGGTTTTTTTTAGGGAAGCAGAGAGAAATAACTGACAACTGTCATCTGACACATACTCAGCCCCTGATACAGCAGCGAGACTAAAGCAAAGCTCTGGAGAGGGGCAGGGCTCAGCTCCAGTGCTGACAGGGTCACACAGACAGCGAGACCCATGGTGCAGTATCTGCCCAACACGCACATCTCCTCTGGAGAGGAGCTTTAGTGCAGTCAGCTGTTTTGGGAAAGGCAAGAAGTAGGGAAAATCCTTCAACCCTTAAAGAGGCAGCACAGCTCCGCCCGGAGAGAACGACGGCACCAGCAACCTCTCCCCAGCACGGGAAGCCAAGCTTGGCTTTCACTGTGAAACACGAGAAGGGCTTTCCAGGGTGTCCAGCAACCTCCTGCTCCCTTATGCCCCCCCCAAACCCACCGCTCCTGAGCACAAA
>NW_010248628.1:9391-9629 GCF_000690775.1 Eurypyga helias
CCTGCTGCCGAGCTCCCGGACCTCGCTCAGGCTCCAGCTGCTCTCTCCCATTTGCTGCCCACCCCGCTCCTCCCCTGCCACCCACACCTAGGGCAATGGTTCGGGAGGGTCTCACCCCACGCCTTCTACCCAGTACCCTCATGCATTGCTCTGCCTCCCCACTACTCTTTGCCCCTCACTTCCTGCCCACCCAGGCCCCATTACTGCCCCAAATTCTCCCCAACAAGTCTAAGTCCCC
>NW_010248629.1:0-7133 GCF_000690775.1 Eurypyga helias
CCCGGCCCCCTCGAAGCCGCCCTCGTCCCCCAAAGGCCTGGAAGCTCCGTCACGGAGGCTGGTGAGAGCAGAGGCTGAGGCAAAGGTGGTCTCGCGGGGGTCCCACAGGGCTGTGCCGAGCGGGACAGAGCCTCGGCGAGGGTTGTGGGCGCCATTTCCACGAGGCCGTGGGGTTTGTGAGGGGAACAGTGTTCATGGCCTCTGACTTGGATGTTATAGAGGTGGAGAGTGTGCAGTTTCCCCTTGGGAATTTGGCTGTCGGTGCCCGACTGGGCCCTTTCCTCATCGAAGGAAGGAAATCGGAGCCAGCAGCCACCTACCTCTGCTGATACCCCTGAGGAACCCCGGGCTCTGGCTTGGACTCAAACCTGCTGTCGATCTACGAAACACTTCCCCTTCCTCACAAAGGTGCCCCAAGGAATGTCTTTCTACAGAGCGCAAAATACGTTTAAAGAAAAAAAAAGGAAAATCAAAGTACTTCATAACGTGGTGATTTCATTTGCAAAACTGCCAGGCAACGCAATGTGTGACTAAAATCTTCTAAGGTTAAGTGATTCCCAGCGCTGTGTGTTTAGGGTCACGCTTTGCACTCCCGACGTCAGTACCTAAGTCAGCACTAGCTTTCGTAGGAGCAAGACCTGATCTGCTGCATTTTCCTCATGGTTTTAGTTAAAATCTGGGGCTAGATGTTCAGCATCAGTAATTCCTCCTCGGATTTCTTTGGATGTGCTGATTTACGTGAGTTGCTCAACCGGTCCTAAGTGTTAAACCCGGAGTATAATGCACCGATCTCAATTTTGTTCTAATATGGATGGCAGGAGCGGGTCATAGTGAAAAAGAAACATCACTAAATCATTAAACAATCACAGATGCTTAAATAGTATTCTTAAAAGTAAACATTTAAAGACATTAAAATTCTTAAAAGTAAAAATTTTAAGACATTAAATGTCTTAAAAGACATTTCCAGTCTTAAAAGGACCAAGTTCTTGCTGCTTGCTCTCATTTTTGACTTCTCTCTGAAATGCCAATATTCGAATTTTTTTTTTTTTTTTTCCTTCTACAAAAGATGCTACTACTGGAAATTTGCCAGTGACGTAAAGTAGATGACCTAAATTTAGGGAGAAAAAATGTCTAAAGGTTAAAAAAACAAGGGGTTTTTTTCCTGGAAAATACTCTGGAGAGCAATGACGGGCCACAGCACCTTCTGTAGTGGGGAGCTGCTACGTACAGTTGTGTTTTATTTCAGCGGTAGTCAAGTGTGATTTGTAACCAAAGCGAGAATGCCCAACTTCTTCAGTTGCTTGTGTTGTGACTGTACTTACATGCCTATCACATAAGAACAGTTGTTAAACGGTAAAAACAATACCACTGCCACTGACGATGTCATTGTCATTGAAACATGGAACTGAGCTCCCAGGGAAGCTCCTAGTACTGTTTGAGTCAATCATGCAGTTCAATGGGAGTCTTATGGATTTCATACTATGCTTGGAGCAGGCTCTAATTTGGTTCATGAAGAAAGAGGTCTGATATTTTTCATGGTCAGCACCTAGATGGGCTTATGCTAGCAGATAAATTAATTTACTAACATTCATTTAGTTTAGAAATCACTTAAAAAAAATAACCCACAAGCCTCTTCATTCTGTATCTTATAAAGCAGATTTACCCCAGGAAAATACATAATGAGGCTTCAGAGGGTTGTGAGGATACACCCTTTTACAAATATCAATAAGCTGTGTGGGATTTGGATTCTTCTAGAGACTGTGAGCACATCTGCCCCAAATCTTGGTTTCCTACAACCTTACCATCTTGTTTCCCGTAGGAACTGCTGCCTGAGAAACACAACTACCTGTGTATAGGTGTCTGCATTGCACTGTTGACACACGTAAGTGAACGCTGGCTGCATTACCTTCCTCCTCTGTTTCACCTCTCCGCGAGCAGTAATGTAACTCCTACTGCTCTGCCACTCCCTCCTTTTCTGTTTTTCACTGCTCAGAGCTGGTGCTAATTGCCTGAAAGCAGATGGCTTGTGTTTTCTCTAAATTACTAAGGGCAAAAATCCACAGATAATACACAAGAATAAAAACTCTACTTTTCAGCTTTACTCGTCGTTTTTCTTTTTCCTGGTATATTTTTCTGTTTCTCTGTCCTAGGACATGAATTTCCTTTCTGACAGCTTCTCTGTGTGAATTTGTTCTTCATTCTCTCCTCCTAATGACCACATTTTTGTGGTTGGAAATATACTAGCCAGCTGTTTATTCCAAAAGTGCTTAATCCCTGCTGCACCTGCTGCAGCTTTTAGCATTAAAAATAATTTCTTAACGAGAGGTAAAATAATGATTTCTTAGGCTTGCACCATTTTTCTTTACATAAAAAAACCAGAACTTAAAAGTCAACCCAGTCAGGGCTCATAATATCTGAAAGACGTTGCTTCAGTAAGCCCTTAAATATGGGCCAGTAGGGTATAAATTACCATGTACAAGACCATAATCTGGGGGATTTATTGTCAGGACCAAAAGAAACAAGAGTCTAAGAACGTACATTTGGGAGATGAATAAGACATTCTCTGTTTGTCACTAGGATCGAGGTCAATAATATCCATTTTAAAGCAATTAACCCAGCAGGCTAAGTGACGTGAAAATGATCATGCTGAAAGGCTAATGGGCTATTAAATCCATCTTGCCTCAGTACTGATGGGCATACAAAATTAATCCTGGGATTAGGTGTATTGGATCTGTGGTGGACTGCTACTGCAATATTTGTCTGTGAAGGGTATTTCTGAAAATGCTAAGAACGAACACAGCAAGGGTATCTGGCAGGGATGTTCACTGATATGCTCTGTTAAAGATTCAGCTGACTGGGCATAAATTAGAGTGTCTGCGCCTGGCGTTATTTAAGCAGTAGCTTTTTGTTAATGAATAGATAGAGATCAAAACAAGAGAAAGTCATAGTAACATTTATGGAAATCATTACTGATTGTTGACAGTTATTTAAATCTCGAAAATTTAACTGCAGGAAATGGTCAGACAAATGTGATTGTATTACAAAACTGGTTTTATTTGAAATGCCATTTCCCTTTGACATTTCCCACCCACGGCTGTGACAGGAACATAGTAGAAGGGGTAAATGATGGATAGCCCTGCCTTTACCCATAACTGCCGTTCGTTGGAAACAGACCTCACAATAAAGGCGCAGTCACATCAGCTTGCTTTTTTGTAATGCACAAGTTAGTGGTCTTGGGTTTGGTGGGGTTTTTTTAATGTCATGTTTTATTAGTGTGACATATACCTACTCCCTTATGAGTAACGTAGGGCAGGAAGTGATTTTCAGCCACCGCAGCAATGAAAATCTGAGATTCAAGTGCTGGCTCTGTGGATGGCATAGAGGTTGAAGGTATGGGGTGAGCGACACAAAAACGAGAGCTAGCAGAAGAGTGGGAAGTATCAAAAAGACCAAAAATACAGACAGAAGAAGCAATTCTTCTTTAATTTCCTCCCTCAACAGTTTATGACCTATCTTCTATATCTTTATTGATAGAACAGCTTTTAGTTTCCAAGCAAGATAGATTGGAGCTGTGTGGAGCTAGGTATCAGGCATTAAGAGCAGGACACATGCTCTCCTTGCTGCAAAGTCAACTACCATTTTCCTCTTAATCTGAACAAACCAGACGCGTTTTAAGAAGACGACCATGAAGAAGTGGAATGCCTTTCCAAAGTTAGCACAGCACGTCAACGTCAGAGGTGCTTAAGGAGCCTTAAGTATCTTTCCTCTTAACTTGATGCTCTGCTCTTAGCAGGAATTGCTAAGAATGAAGGTTCCATTGTAAATGACAATTTAGATGAGCTTCTTGCGGACATTAATTTTTCTAAATTGCTTGACTGGAAAGGTTGATTTTTAAATGAATCGAACGGGTAACATTCTAACATTGGTGTTGTTAAAAATATGGTTCCTTTTGTCTGAATTAAATCTATTCCCTTGTAGTTCAGTTGAATCTACTTGAAGTTTTAAAGTGGGGAGGACTGAGATTTCCAGGGTAGACTCCCTTGCAGCATTAGTTATCCAGCACACCTATGTCTTTGCAATTTTTCAGGTTAACTAATTAACATCTTTCTCAAGGAAATACTCTCTTTCTTCATCTTCTGTTTTCTTCTCAGAAAACAACAACAACAAAAAGGTATATCCACTGATAAGATTAAAAAAATAAATCCCGTTCCTGAATTTTAGCTGCTTAGAAAGTCATTCAGAAGAGTGAGCAGCTTCCGTGTTACTTAAATTGTGCTTACAGTTGTTAACTAAACACTGCTCTCCTGGCTGGACTGGAAAGACTAGGGGACCTTGGGAGCCTGTCGTGCTTAAGATTACAGTTGTTTGACTGCCTGAAGGTATAGAAGTTCCTTCAGGCACCTTGCTCAGTGAAGAACGGATTTCATTTTTTTTCAGCACGGGATTTTTGAGTGCAGGATTGTCCCAGCTCGTTGTGTAATCTCGTCTAGTTCAAGAGGAGGTTTTCATATCCAGGCAGGACATTTCAGCAGATTGACTTGTTCCAAAGTTAGAGGGGTTTTTCCATTTCAGTGAGAAGTGTTGATAGCTGAGGAGGCATTATTCTCTTCCTGCTTTCTAGCTTGGTCAGTGATGTCGAACAGTTATCAATATTTCTACCTTGCCCCTTTATTTGACATGGTTCTTGAATTTCCATCATGCCCCAAGTGTACAAGATCATATTCCAGTTTGTAATCACAGACTAGGTAGTGGGAAGAACATGCCTATACGCAGTTGCAGTGAAGGCAAAACATCCGTCATCAGGTACGTGAGGTGAATGTGTTTTAAGTTCACCTTTAATTTTAGGGTATGTGCCAATATTTCTGTTACAGATTTTGATTTGCATTGGTTTGTCATTATTCTGTAAGGTCCTGTAGTTGAATGATGTTTTTAAACCCTACCGCAAATCACAGGACTTTTTGTAACATGGTTGTTTCATGCATTCTTTCAGAGGAACATGCCAGAGGATAGTGGAACCCTTTGAACTCGAAAGGCAGTATATTCATATGCGATCCTATAAACAGCAATGGAAAACCAATGGTAAGCCATATCCTATTTCACATTTGCTGGAACTGCCCATGGGAACGTTCATAGTAGAGAAGGCAGCCTAGAGCCTATAGGCAGGAGAGAGGTTGTGGAACCAATATGAGCAAAGTGAGAAGGAAGCAAACAAATGTCCTTAGGAGAAAAAGAGCTGACAGACCTTGATGGTGGGAAAACATTTTTAACTCTAACTTTTGATTCTAAATTAGAAGGTGGAATCTAAGCAGATATCTAAACCACGAACAATTTCTGTAGTATTTGGCTACATAAAGTACTAAACCGGGAAATGCTCTCCCAGCTCTCTGAACAGAAACAACTTCATTTTCACATTAAAGTTTAGATAGCATAACTTATTTCTTGACCTATTAATGGGATTTGTATTTAAAGCCCAGTGTATTTTCAAGGTCAATTCTTCCTTTTGCAATTGAGGATAAGCATTTTCTGCCTGTTTTCTGTAAAACTCCCATGGGAATGAAGAGAGGCCTTTGTTCCTCTTCACTAATGAATCTAAATTATTGATTAGTCCATCTAATTTGTGGAAATTACTATCAGTTAGTGCTGTCTTAGGACTGGCTTAGATCTGGCAAAAAGAATTACAGGTAATTTGACAAGCATCTTTAGTGAGGGAAACACAATATTACAATAGACGGAACTAATATTTTCAACCAGTAGTTTTTTATTTGCCCATGCTTTACAAAACTCAAATATTCTCCTTAAGACTTCCATAAAAATTTTAATTCTTTTGATACACATCACTTGAGGGCTGATTTCAGGAACACTAGAGTAGACTTAACTGTTCTGAGCAGGCATTCGTTAGTGCTCGCGGTAATCCTGCAGCATGTTGACAACTGGAATCTACACACAGAAAACGGGTCCAAAACTTTCTAATTCTCTAGGTCAACCAGAACATACAAAGAATGAAATGGTCAAAAAGGAAGGAAAAAGTGGCCAAGACAAGCCATCAAATGCCAAGACAAGCCAAAAATGCCAAGACAAGCCATCAAATACCTATCATGAACTCCATTATCTGAAACACTGAGATGGTAAATCCGTGACCCCAATGTAGCAGTGTTTGAATCGTGCCTCTTAAACAGGGTTTCATACACTGCTGTCTTCACAGCAATGAACATAAGCGTCAGCATAACCAAAAATCACTGAAACATCCATTTGGATGTGAAGTGGGATGAAAAAGAACAGTATCTTAGTATAAAGCAATAGAGATGGACATAGCAAAATAGGGAAGTTTGGGAAAGAGAAGTTTCACGTGTCCCACATTCAAATAGAAGAATAAAGAAGTTAAGCTAGGTAATGTGAAGATGGGAAACTTTTAAGTTCTTCAGTCATCTTGTTTCTGAAAGAAAATATATTAGAAGTGGACAAAAAGAAAACCGATCCTTCAAATTTAGTGCGATGTTTCTCGTTACTGTAATTTTAAAATCTGAGATAGTGTCGCCAAGATTTTTCCCATTAATCCCTGAGAATGTCTTGTCCAAACTGCAGTTCCACTATTCAAGGAGGAGAACAGAGAAGGACTTTATGGTTGGCAGTATTAACAGGATGCACAACAAACAAAGCTCCCCTGGAGAATGTAGCACAGGCTGGTGCAGTTGCAGTGAATAGATATAGATAATCCCTGGTAGCTGCAGATATCCTCTTAAGGGAGGTTTCTGCAGGAGAAGCCTAATCTCAGTCCATACATGGGAAAAATCTCCATGTCATTTAGTCTGGAAGTCAAAGGAGAAACACTCTAATTGTTGTTCAGAATAATGAATTTAACAAGAAAAGTAAATCCGCTGACATTTCAGGCCTCTTGTACATTTTGCTGCAGAGGAGGAGCACCTTCAGTTTCTTGCCTTGAACTGGCTGTTTTCAACATTGGAAGCCACAGGTGTGGATACAAAGAGCTTTAAAAAAATTAAGATTTCATTCAAGAATGCATTCTCTGGTGAAGTGGCAATGACAGGCATGTGTCTGTGAACCTAGGTGTATGAATTTTAATTGAGAATGCAAATTTTGAAACTATTGGCCAATTAGAATCATAGAATCACAGA
>NW_010248630.1:0-1375 GCF_000690775.1 Eurypyga helias
CCAAACGATTCTATGATTCTATAATACTCCTTATGCCTTGTGTGGGTTTGGGTTCAGATCTGAGGAAGTGATTTTTTGGGGCTGGAGTTTGTTCCGCATTGTCTGGTAGGAATGGCTGTCAAAACTGTGGCTAGCTCTGGACAGGCTATTGATATGTCATCCCCAGGAAGGCCAGATGTTCTCTCCTTTCCTAGGAGCTGTGCAGTCATGTCTGGTCTTGGCTGGTTGACTCTCCTACTCTGTTTCGCATGCAGAGTTCCCTGAGCTACAAGGCAAGAGTCTAGTCCTTGCCAGTTCCCTAGGTTTGCTCAAAAATGGTCAGCTCCTTGACTGAACATCCCTGGTGTGGGCCACATTAATAGCTTGCTATGCACAGTAAAGAATAAATAATTGAATACTAACAAAAGAGTAGGTGGAAGGACAAGGATTTTCAAGAGGTTTTCAGCCATGGTACCTGTATTTATTGACCATTACACCTCTGGTTCATAATGTTCCCTAGTTCTATTTTCATAATATTTGAACCTTTTGTTGGGCTACGTGCTAACTGAATGTTTTCTAGCCATTGCTCATTTCTTTTGGCAGAGGCCAGAGCCTCAAACACAAGTTATTACTTCATTCATACAAAATTATGGAAGTTATTGGTATCTAAAGGACCAATGGTTTTCAGACCAAATATCATATTCTTCCCTTTATATTTACATATATTTATTTATTTTCCCCTTTATATTCTTCACATTGTATTTACAGATATGCCTACTAACATGTCTCTGAATTACAAAACATGCTTTTTTTTTTTTTCCCTGCTCAGAAACAGTTCCTAGAATCATTTGCATATGCAACCTCTTTGCACAGCACTGTAAGTTAAAATCAACTGCATATTCCTGGTCCATTGTTGCTTAAATATTTCACCCCCTGCTACTTCATAAAAGGTCCTAAACTGCAGAAATATTGTGACTGTGGAATTTATTCACTTCCCTTGTACCTTCTGTTGGTATTTCATCACACCTGTGTAATTTTTTTCCTCTATGGATTGTTACTTTGCCACATTCCTTCGGTTTTGGTTTGTTTGTTTGTTTGTTTGTTATTTTTACTGTTTCCTAAAAGAAATTGAGTGGACTTACGGCCTTTTTTTGAAAAACAGTGTCATTATACTAAGAGGTCTCGTTATATTTTGTTGTATAATAATTATATACAATCCTGTTATGTTTGGAACATTTACAGTGCAAAAAGCCATTAGGAAAACCCCTGTGTATCAGAGCTAAATGCTAGAACTACCAAGTATTTTCATGTAGACTCTTCTGCCATAGTTCTTCTTCTATTATTTATTCTCTTTTTAGTTTATCACTGTGCTCTGAAACAAAGAACTTTGACTCAA
>NW_010248631.1:0-19150 GCF_000690775.1 Eurypyga helias
GTCCTTATAGTGTGTCTTTATCCAAACGTTTTATACTCTGATACTGAGCCCCCATTAATTTGATGGTCATTCCTTATTGATGAATGACTCATTTAATGCTGCATTGTTTTTTCAGGGATTTACTCCCACAGCTACAGATTTTCCTACATCACTGTTGCATGTCATATTATATTGATTTCCACTGATCCATAATCATTATTGTTTGGGATTCCTTCATTCATCCTGCATAACATGGAGCACTTGCTCCATATTGTGGTTTTTCCTCGCTAAGCTCTCTTTGAAATACAGTCATGCACTACCCAGAGCCCAGGAATTTGGAGATTCATATTTTTGCAATAGCTCTCCCCTGTAGCATCAAAAGTCTTAACTCCAGTATCATTAGTTATACTATTACAACTTCCCAAGAGTTTAAGTGTCACAGTCTGAAATGAGGTGCAGTGCAGACTGTCCCTCCTTCTAATTCTGAATGTTCATGGCCAAAAGCAGGCACCTCCTATTCAACAACAGTTTCCTCAGTCGTGGGCAAGAGGAGAGCCAGAAGCACTAAATTAAACGATTAGTGTAACACACAGAAGGCGTGGGGGTGAACAAACTTAACAACTGTACCATGCCCCATCTGACTGGAGTACTGCTGTTATTAATTTGAAGCTGAACCAGCCATCTGGGCTCTTTAGCATCCATATATGTTACGTTGGAGGCTGATCCTCAGAAAGAGGGAACTAGGGAAAACTTAATCTGCCATTCTGAAGAAAGGCGATGATATTTGCTTTTCTCAGTGTGAAGCAGCATTTGCTGAGCAGGAATTTAGGAGGCTCATGGGGTCTGTATGTGCTAGAAGGCACACAGGTTCATTTTAACTTCATCTGGCCTTTTGGGAGAGAGTAAACACATAGAGCACCTTTCTTTCCACACAGCTTCATAATAAACTTCTAGAGGAGCATGAGCTTGACAAATCTCATTGTACAATACTAATTAAAATAGATCTTTCTTTAAAAAAATCAATCCCATTTAAAACAACCAAAAAAAAATCCAAACACCACAGTTCTGCTTCAATCTCAGTCTCACTAGAAACACAAGTATCAGTAGGCTGTTGGATCTTGTGAAAAAAACATTCACAACCTGACTGATTGATTTTAAAATGCAATCAATTAGAAATCACACTTGACTTTTTTGATTGGAGCTTAATTTGATTTGGAATGGGTTTGTGTCCTTGCCTACCATTAATTAGCAATAATAATAGTGGTGTTCTTCTACGGGAATTTCAAACAGATCTGCCTTCCTATACAGCAGATGGTTGGTAGAGCTCAAAGCACTCTCAGTCGCAGCAGAGGTCCCAGCTCCATTACTCCTGTGAGCTGGCAGGGGAAGGCTTTGGCAGAAACAATGGCAACCTGAGCAGAGGAAGAAGTTGTCACTGGAACGAGACTATGTTTTCTGAGCTGCAACCTGAGAAACAGCGAGAGGCAGGAGGGACTGCAGCACACACAGCATTGCAGCCATCAAGGTTTGGGTGCTGGGGCACTGCAGGGAAATGTGTAGGAATGCTGTAAGGCAGCAGCTAGAGCCAGCTCTAGAATTCCAGGTATTAAACTGGTGTCAAACAATCGGATCCACACTTTTATCTAAAGCGTTAGGCCAGACCTTCCTTGGCCAAAAGCAAACTCGGTTGCATTATCTTCTGTTTGTTCAAGGGATAAGTCTAGCAGCTGTTCTTGTTGTGTAACATTTATATCTTTAGAGAGGCTGGAATAACAAGGGAAACTCCATGTGCAGGGACTGACCCCTTCAGTAATCTCAGAAGGAGCAGGATGCACAGTGCTGTGCAAAGCAGTCTCTCACTGGTAGGAGACGATTGGGTGGATGGCTTAATTATTTTTACCTTTAGACAAGTATTTAGTCTGCAGAAGTGCTTTCCATTAATATTCAGCTGACAGACTTAATTTCAAAGCAAGTATTTGTTATTTTCATAAATGGAAAGAAGCTGTTAGCATTCTAAGAGATAAAAGAGGGGTTTTTTTCTCCTTTTTTTGCCTGGTGCATCAAAGGGTACAAACACGTTCATAGTTCTACAGCTGGATTCTTCAATGTACCCTGACAAAGCTGTGAAGAGTTAGGACAAGGAGTGTCAATGTACATCGAGTGTTGGTTTCTTTTTAATCAGCCCTGTTCTTCACACAGCAGTGTGAATAAAGCCTGAAGCTGGTCACTGGGAAAACTGATGTGGATTGGCACTTCTGGGGGTAAGCTATGCAGAATGCTGCTTACTGCCAGTTATTATGTAGTACTAGCCCTAAGGAGCCACACAGAGATCCACAACCTTTACATATATAAATAGCACAGTGAGCACCTAAGGATCTCAAGATGTCTGGGTGCAGGGAAATGCCTTCTAACTCCTTCCTATTAGGATGGACTTGGCAGCAGAGGAGTCCAGCTAGATGGCTTGTCACTGGCAGCCTGGGAGTGTGGGCAGACTGGACAGGAACCTGACGGCTGCTCCCTGAGAGAGGCTTCCTACCGACAGGAAATTGGGGAGAAGCACAGAGCAAGGGGACCAGTGCCCTCACAGCAGGGAAACACTGTTTGCCTAGGATAAACGTACTTGCCTAAAAAATTTTCTCTTGGAGTCCCAGTAGGACCATGGGAATGGTTCCTCTGACATGAGGTCATTTGAGAAACTTAGTATTGGTGAGAATATTTTGGCATCTTTTCTGCAGTTATCTTTAGCTGGCAAGGGCACTGAACCACCACCTTTCAGAGATAGAATAAAAGTACAAAGGGGAAGGGCAGAAGCATGTGTTGACATAGAAAAGCAAGGTTCTCTGAATATATAAAACTTCAACTACCTTTGTACCTACTATGTTCTTGTGTTTTAGAAAACAGAAGTTAGCAACCTCCTTAGCTCACCTCTACAACCACATAGCCTGTTAGATAACTATTAAATAGACAGTAGTAGGACCATTAACTGGGAGGTAAGAGGTGTCCCATCTCATACCCCACTCTCCAGAATTCTGATTCTGTTGATAATAACAATGTGGCCATGACATCATTCCACCTGTTTAGATTCTTATGTGTGATCAGTCTCAGAGAACTACCAAATGTATTACATTTAACCAAATACAATACATTCATTGCTCTTAGAAGAGTAAAAGTCGCCACCATTCTCAAGAATGAGAATTGCTCAAGGAGGTAATCAAGGATATTAATATATCAATGCATGCAAAACCCACAAATATTTCTGGAGAAAAATAAGGTGATTAGTTAGCAGCAAGAATGTTCACAAAGTTATGAGAGAAGCATCTTTGAAAACCAAAGGGTTAAAGTGAACCTGCAGATAGGACAGGGTGCTACTTGAAAGAAATCAGTGAATTAATCCATACCTGGCACTAGAAAAATAATATTATGTAATACTGTAGTATTGTTTCCTTATTGTAGGCTGTGATCTTGCATTTGCAGAACCCGTGGCCTGTTGTAGAGGTGCCAGGAGGCAAATCATTCGCCGGAGTGGCTGTCAGCACAGGGGAAGGAGCATGGCACTGCCACCCTTCCTCCATGCTGACAGGGGCTTCATGTGGGGATGTGCCACCACTCTGCAGCACAGCCAGCTCCACCACAACCTCTCACAGCGGCTGCTCAGCATGGTCACCACCTCGCAGACCTGCATTCTGAGGCAGGTATCACTGGGTCTTCTAAGGGGAAACACAGGTGGACAGAAATGGCAACAAGTCCTCTCCCACCAGAGCTGTTCCTTCTTCCTCCTCTTTTGCAAGAGAGCTTTGGCCGAGGAGCCCTAGAAAGGGTCAGGAAATGGATGTACCAGAAAGGGACGAGGCTAAATTATTTTGGACCAATGTAATTGAGTCTGCTCTTGTATCAAACAGTGAGGATAAAGTTTTCCTCCAGGCTAAGTTATGACCCAGTCCACTAACACATTGTTTTAGGTGTAAAGCTACGTCTATATAGTTTTAAATGGGAATCTTCAGCCTGGTAGCCTGCTACCTGGTAATTGCATCAGCAGAGCAGGGTGAGGTATTGCAGGAAGGGGCGTGAGCATGTTATGGAAATAAAGCAAAATAAAGTCAATCATAATAGACATTTTCTTAAGAATGTATTGTACCCACTGGCATGGAGGAAGACTAGTGTCACCTCTGCACTCTGTAAGGTAAAGTAATTGAGAAGCTGTTCCATTCAGATGTTATTGCAACTGGGAAGATATGAGATAAACTGCCTCAAAAATTAACTTTGAGGAGACAGACTTAAAGTACATAAGAGGATTCTTCTCTGAACTTAACCAGCATAGCATGTAATTCACTAAGCTTTAATGGTGAATTTGTGATGTGGAAAAATGTATTTCCTATCCCATCTTCCCACCTAAAAAAAAAAGAAAAAGAGAAAGGGAAATAAAAGTATTTCTTACATAAACTTTAGCTACATCTTCTGGGAAAATGGCAGGATGAAAAGAGTAATTAGGGTTCAAGGTCAAAATGAAATTCTGTTCACATCTCAGTTCTTCACACATCATTCTGCAAAATGAGAGAGCTGAATAGAGGAAGAATTAACTGATTTCTTTCAAGTTTAGTAATTGCAAATGCAAAATGAATATCATTCTGCAGACATGGTGCCAGAGGACAACGCAAGCTAACGAAATAATGGCAGCCCTGATAAATAATTTATGCACCATATCAAAAGCTGAATGAGATAAAGAAATGGAGAACCCATTTGAAAATTTGGAAATTGCTCGAAGCTCTTCCTCCAGTGACTCCCAAGAGGATGAGCATGGAGCACTAATAAACTCTGTGACCGTGTATAATTCATAAACTTTCTCCCGTGTTTTTTTTTTTATTTTCAGTGCTTACAGTTTATAGTTAACAAAGGAACAAAGCGTGGAAAAATCCTGGTAGCAGTTGAGAGAGGAATATAAGCCAGCTGATTCCTCCACTTAGTCTGTTCATAAAGGGCATCTGGTTTTGTCCCAAACTGCAGATATATCCACCATTAAACTTAGCACATTGAAAACAGAAAAAAAAACCCTTCTGCTCACATCCTCATGCCTACTTTATATTTTTATTTTTATGACAGCTATTACAATGTGAGATTATAACACAACAAAAGCCATTTTGGGATGATTTTTATTAACAGGATTCTATTGCAGCTCTTGGTTAACATTCAGACTGGATTTGTTATGGATT
The DNA here is from genome assembly GCF_000690775.1 of Eurypyga helias. Classification (NCBI taxonomy): domain Eukaryota; kingdom Metazoa; phylum Chordata; class Aves; order Eurypygiformes; family Eurypygidae; genus Eurypyga; species Eurypyga helias. The sequence continues at coordinate 5,187 of NW_010248631.1, forward strand.
CATTCAATGGTAATAGAGCAAACTCAGAGCAAACATGTGGATGCTATCTGAAGGCAGTGGGGTGTTTCTGAACGAATTACATAGCAAGAAATGTCCTCCCTCACAAAGACACATTGAAAATATATTACTAAATTAAACAAATCTAAAAATTTCATTGAGATCAGATTTGCCTTGAAATTATTTTGATGGTCATAGTGACAAGCCTGTGAAACCATATTCTGAAATGGCATGGTGAAGACTGTTATTTTTAACCCTTTACACATCAGCAATTATTGCTTGATTTCAGGCACAGCACAATTTTGTTGCACAACCAGACTTTAGTAATCTAGTGTGGACTGGAGTAGCTTGATGATTTGCCCTTTAAAGATGCAACATGAAATATTTTAAGCTGTTAAGCTGTTTTGTTTTTTTCTTTAAGATGCCTTGGAGTTTTAATTTTTATTTTTGAAGTCTATCTAGAAACAGTGTCCTGTAGCTTTCTGTGGGAAACCTCTGCTTCCTACCTTGAGTACAGAAGCAGAGCACAGCACATTTTGCAGCTGCTCGCCAATTTTCAAGCTGCTGAAAGGCTGCGATGGCACCCGCAGCCTCTGCTGCCACGTGTCAGAGCAAGCCGCATCTGGCTTGAGCAGTCACAGCAGAAGCCGGTGGAACACAAGAGAAGAAATCTCCACACAGCTTCCCACAGTCAGCAAAGGCACAAATAAACCACGCAATGCTCCCAGGGCCCCTTTGTGGATCTGTTGTCCTGGGTGGGTAGTGGGGAAAGAGGTTGACTACTACCAGCAAGCTACAGAGACAGTTACAGGGCAGCTGCCCTTGGGTGATCCCCTGTGCACGTGCACAGCCTGCCAGGAGCCTCATGAGGCTGCCAAAAGGGATCCATCCCCTCAGCTCCTCCCTGGCTGTCCTGCCTGCCTCTGTGAGCCTGTTGAGTGTTACCCGAATATTGTTTACTTCATTAATTTCCTCCTACCATCAATTGATGAATAAATTATTCATAAGTAAATTTATAAATTATTCTACCAGTTCTATTGATGATTGAATAATATTGACCAAATAAATTATTCACTCTTCTTTTCCCCCACCAAATGACAAATAAATTATTTGTGAGTATACTTTTTTTCATTATTAGATCAACTCTTCCCTCTATTGAGACATTTATAAGGTGTCATTCACTCTGATTGCTGCACAGTTCGTAAGCGGGACTCTTCAGGGCCTACATTTTCGTAGACAAAGAGAACTAGTTTAACTTTTTTGTACACTTACACAGCAGTTGCTTTAAATATGAGGTCCTTTAGAACATGAGGAGGTGTTTTTTTGTGTTTCAAAGCCAATTAAAATGCTGAGTTATTCTGGGGTTAATCTTCACCCAGCCAATATATTTTGAATAATGCAGGCTATTTTACAGTTTTCTATATTTGTACAAAATTGTCAGTGTTGAGGCGGCAGTCAGCCCATGATGCCAAAAGGTACTAGTATGTAGGTTCTATAAAGGTGCATCAGGAGCAAAGCCAAACCAGACAGATACCTTGACTAATGGCCACTACAAACATGAACTGCATAGGCCAGAGGTTATTTCAAGTTCCTGGATAAATTACATGAGCTTTATGTCTAGCTAGATCCATTGTTTCTCTCTCCTCTTCCACTGATTCACCACTAACTATGTGGCAGGCAAGTGATAGCCTCTTCTAGCTGCATCATTTCTAGCATCATTTGCCATGCAGGCAGAATGTGTCTATATCGAAAAATATGGACAGTGCATGTGGTGATTGTCATTATGGGTCAGGGAAAAAAAAAAAAATTAATAAAGAAATACACCTCTAGAAAAGTGATACTAAGTCTTAAGAACCCATATAGAAAGGATTAGATTTTCTCTATTCCATGGAGCTCATGTTAGATTTTTACCAAATCGATCAAGCTGCATTAGGGTGAAATTAGTATAAGGACTGTGAATTGTACACTGAAAAGTGTTCTGTAAAAAGTTGCTCTTAGAGAGACAGAGAAGAGGCATCTCATGCCAGCAGAGGAGCAGCCCGTCTGTAATTTCTCAGGTGTGACTGTCAGTGAGGATCAAAAGCACATACCTCTCTCTGCTGGCATCATTCTTGCCTCAGAGACCTACCAGCAAAGGATGAGCAAAGAGTTTTCAATTGACTTTTCATGTTTGTTTGGGGTTTTTTTAATTTAAAACCATGGAGCAGGCATATTTGCCGGGCTGGGTACATGTGAGAGAGCGAATACAGTCCCAAGACAGCAGTTACTTCTACAGCTCACACTGCCCAACGGGAGGAAGATGAATGGGCTCTGCAAGGGAAGCAGGGCTGCTTAGTGAGCGGAGAGCTCTTTTATGGAGAACTCTCCAGCACCGTGCAGCTCTGTAACACCGAGCTGCCGCAGACATGAGCTCACTCTCCTTGTTTACCCTTTCTTTGCCACCCAGGTGGGGGCTGTGAGCTGTCACTCAGGCCGGTATAGCAGTAATATTGGCCTTTAGAACACATGCACAGCAGAAAATCACAGCTCTCTCATTTCAGAGAAAGCTGTTAGCAGGTCTCCGTCTCTCCTGGAGGCATTGTACCAAGACCCTGGTTAAACCGGCATCGATATTTTCACTTAGATTTCCACATTAAAATAGGCAGCACTACTTAGGGAACTTGTGGTCAGGACTTACAGGGGAAGTATCTGGACTTTGCATTCTGAAAAATCATGCAGGGTTCAAGTTTTAAAATCCCTTTTTCCCTCGTTCCCCCAGTACAAACCCCATGGAATACCCAGATGAAGAAATATACAGAAAGGCATGACAGAGAAAATGGGAAGGCAATAAAGTGTGTCTAGATACATGTGGTGGATCAGAGAGATGGACTGGAAGAATGCCCTTTGCAGCACTGTTCAGAATGGATGTGAATGGAGCACAATTACATTGGTCAGGGCCAGAGGAAAGACCACTGCAGTAGTTAAGATAAAATGGTGAAGGGAACCCACGGGAAAATTTTAGCAGCAGACTGTATCTTTGTGACATTTATGCAGCAAGAAGCTATGAAATTTAGCCTGCACATGAGGTTTTGGAGAGTAGTCTGAGCTGCATATGTCTCAGATTAAGGGTCAGAGTAAAAGACAGAGGTGCTACTGATCCAGAACAAATGTAGGTGCTGCATATTAGACAGTGTGATGTCTATTCATCAGTAACGGGGCTGTCCAGAATATGAGTTTGGACAGGAGAAAAGAGATGAGCAAGTGATCTACCTAAAGATACGCAGGTGAGCAAGAGAGCTGCCTGTTCCACATGACACTCAAGGGAAGCTGAGGATGCATAAGCAGCTCACAGGGTCAAAGCAGCTGAAGAACAGCACCTCAAGAAGGTGTCACGGTATTTACTTATCTTGCAGTATTTTGCAACATCATTTCACTGCATCACTGGTCATTTGCATCATTAGTAAGAAAAAGGACCTGTCACTGCTGCCTAGTCCAGTTTAGCAGCCAGAGCAAGACAGAGCCAAGCCAGCAGTAAATATTACATGGGGGCCAGCAGCAGTGTGGCTAGGCTGGTGTATCTGGCTCAGAGTAGGCTGCAAAAAAACATGTTCAGACTCACCCAAATTATTTTTTTATAGCATGTCCATATTTGTACAGAGGGGTGGGTGGGTGTGCTATCTCATACATTGAAATTTTTTCTCTCTGGGGAGTAAAAGCCATGAGCAAAAATCTACTTAGGTGGGTTTTTTTTAACTGTAAGTGCAGTATACTGGAAAATATGTTTGCAGCTTGGTTAGGTTTTTGCTGTTTGTTTTCCCATCGATGCCTTTGACTCTTACTAATGCTTTGCATTTAAGTCAGTTTTTCTGCTTTTCTAAAGGAAAGTCACAGAAAAAAAGTTTTAAGGAGCTGCAGGAGGCCACCTAGATTTCGCCACCATAATAGCTAAAAGGAGAATATAACTTAAATTGTTTTAAATAATTAATGAACCTTCAAACAGTCTTTCGTATATGTTATTTCAGGTATGAAATTATTTGGGAAAAGGCAACCTTTTCCAGGAAAAAAACCAGAAAAGAGCCATAGTCAGCAAGCATGACACAAAGTACTGGAAAATAACATTTTAAAATTGCAAGTATGTTAAACAATGTCATTTTCTTTCATGCTAAATCATATTATGCAATGCCTCCCTGCTTTCTTCATGTCCTACTCAATGCAGTGAAAGTGTTCATGACAAAGATAGGACTCTAAATGAAAGATGTAAGAAGAAAGTTCTGGATATCTACCTGCTTAGCTTTCTCTCTGAGCACTCATAATCTTCTTGTTTAAACTGAAAACAAAACTGCTTACTCCTAATATGACAGCACTATTGGCCTCCCTTAATGATATCTGTTTTGACCTTTGTAGTCATTCCTCCCTTCTCTTCCATTTCACTGCATTTTGCTCCTCAACCTCCTTTTTTCTTTTTGATTGCTATTCTTTGTTGCAGCTGTTGTAATGCCAGCTGGAAGAAACGAGGCTGGTATTCTCTTTTGAAGACTGTGAAATTAGTATCTGTTATAAACTTTCTACAGTCAGAATTGCAGTTCCACAGGTTTTCTATCTTAGTGCCATCAGCTCCACCGTTCCTGAGAAATGGAAGAGACAAGGAAGGTGATCATTTCAGAAGAAAAGGAGGGAAGTAGATGGGGAAACACCATTAATTCAAAGAAAAGGGCCAACCCTGTCAGATTAATCTCATGCTCTATGAAGAGCAGTGCAGAGTAATATACTCAGGATGCTGGCAAGGAGACAGACATCTGTATTTTGGACTAATGAAGTCCTATTAAGATCTATGTGCTTGGAAGCGTTCCTGGAGTACTGTAGCTAAGCGTGGATCATGGCAACCTAGTCATCATTCAGCAGAACACAGCCGCTTGCCTCGCCGACTCGGATGCAATAAGGCAGTTTTCCTAAGCAGATGTGTCTGAGACCTCAAGGGCATCAAAGCGTCTGAGATTTCTAACTACCCTGACAATCTGGCAGCAGATCTGTTTGGCACAGGGCACCGCAAAGGCAATAGCAAGCTCTGGAGTTGTTTCTCTCTTCCCAACACCATCTTGCTCAATGTCTTTCAGTAAGAGATAAAAAAAAGAAAGGGGTCAGGCTGAGAAAAGAACGTGATAAAGAGCTGGTTATGGCCTTCTGTACTGTTGTCACTTGACACAGTAGTTACCTAGAGATAATAAAACTGTATAAATGAATCTTCAGGGTATCCAGAGTTAAATGCCTGGTAGACAGTGGATTAAATCAATAGCCATTATCACTCTCTATAGCCTTTGGAGAAGCCAGATATCAGGGTGTACCACCCAAGACAGCCCTCATGGCCTTGGGATTATGAATCACAAATGCTCTTTCAGCACTGACAGTGTGCTAACTTCTGTGAAATTAACATGTTTTATTATCTAGTATCCACATACAGAGGCTGGTTTTGTGGCTAGCCTCCTAAAGTAAAGCAGCATTTCAGGAGAAAGGGTCTTACCACTTCTTTACACAAGAACTGTCTTCAAGGGCAGTTTAAAGGCAGTCTTAAAAGTCAAAACTCTACAATAGCAGACAAAAAAAAAAGGGTATTTTTAAATTATTGTCATAGTTATGGAATAAGATTATAGGAAATCTTTATGTTAGAGTGTATCTGCATAATTTACTGTTTTCCATCAGCTTTGCCAACAATTTCTTCTCCACTGTTTCAGTCAATATGAGTCTTGAGGAGAAAAGGACATGTTTAGTACACAGGGACATTTACTGGAATCTTTGTAGTTGTTCCATGTTGTGAACATATTTCCTTCTTTTCTTCCTTTACAACCTGAATTAAACAAGTGTGCGTTAATCTTATTTCATCCCATCTCACTCCGATGCTAGAGAGAAAAAATTGAAAGACTAATTACTTATCAGAATTAAATTTCTTTTTGATATAGAAAATATGACTCATTAAGGAAAATAAAAAAAAAAGCAAATTCCATTTCTGCAGGTTCAGCACTTTGCCATTCCCTCCGAAACAATGGTATTTTCAAAGCTTTTAGATCCCATTATACATTTCATTTTACTGTGTCAGAAAGGCAAATAATTTTGTCTGTTCTTAGGCTATTCAATGTTATTAGGAATGAAAAATCCTCTCCCTAACGAAAAATCATGTTCTGATTTATCATGATTATTCTAGCTCTTTAATTCAGTACACATGGTGCAATAGTACTGCTGCAATTAAGTCATCAAAGCAAAGGCTACTGGGGAAAAAGTACAGAGGGAGTATATCTTTTCCTTGTCACTAGCCTAGACCTTCATCAGTGGTGGGGAAGGACCTGGAGGAGTCTTAAGAAGGAGCCAGAGACTCCTGAAGAAGACTGTGAGCTGATGAGCTGATGCAAAGAATTTGAGGGATAAAATCCTTCCTTTCCCAAATGACTGGTGATTTCCTATGCCAGAAAAAGTCTAAATGCTTGATTTGTATGAATTTTACTCACAGCAACAAATGCAACAAACTGTAGTTAACATTCAAGAAACATAATGCAAAATCAAGAGAAATGGAAACGTTCTGAGTGATCAGTTCCCTGACCTGTTGGGTTTTTTTTTTCAGCCACTGTATTTAAATCACACATAATCTCAAAGATCTTTTTGCAGTGTAGGAAGACAAATATTTGTTGGTTAACAGATGACCCCTGCTGGTGTGCAGAATCAAAAAAATCTATGCCAACTGTGATCGATTCAACTAAAGGAAACCCAAACCTATTTATTTTATTTTCCAGCCTCCTTTGTGCATATTTGCCTGTGGTTTGCACTTCACTTTGATTAATCCCATCACTCAATCAAGATGGTATATCTTCAGGCTGTTTATTGAAGGATTATATGTTGCCCTTCTTTCTTACTCTTCACTCTGTAATCAACCACATGCTCTTAATTTATCAATAGCATCTTCTCGTCTCTGCTCCATGTGTACAAAATTTTCCATGTGTACAAATTATTTTCAAACAAGTTCCAGGTGACCTTCTTGTCTCATTGTCTGTTTATTTGCAATAGGTGATTACAACAGCTTCTGGTTTCAGTGCTTCTGCACAATTTGTGGTGCTATCATATTCAGACCTTCATCAGTAATGCTGTCATTATTGGCATGTTTTTTCCTTTTTTCTCCTACTCATTTGACTAACTTGACCTAACTTGAACCTAAAACTAACTTTTACAAGAGTTCACTGAAAATTCACATTATTTGGCCAACAAATGCAGTATCTACCTTTAACCAGGATCACTTTAGCTTGATAGGAACAGTCCATCTGTTTTCAATTGGTATTATCATCACAGTTCTGCACAGTTGTACTGTCTTCTCTTGGAAATTCACTCAATAACCCCAGTCCTCTCACCACAGCAGGGATGAGAGCATTGGGAATGGGGTTGGGTGAAGCATTCACATCAATATGCTGATAAGGCTACTTTCTAGCGCTAAATGAAGCTCCTTTATTCAACACAAGAATAAATAATAATAATAATAATAATATTCTCACATACCAATATAACAAGTTAAATCAGCTTTATATCTGAGATCACACCTCAAATTTTTTTCTCTAGAAAATGTTGCACACACTTTCATTTCTAGAAATAACGCATTCCACATTGTGAACTGTTTGTGTTGTTCTTTGTACATTGTGACTCTCTTGGATATCCAGGAAGGGACTTTCCCCATAGGCATATTTAACTAGATTGTTAAAGATAAATATTTCTGATGTAAGCCCACTGGAGATGTGCAACAGTATACTGTCATCTCTTTTGGTAGGAAGGTCCACATTCATCATCCAGCTATCAGGACAGTTCTGCCTCTGGTAGAGTTCTGTTTCCCAAGCTTTCTCTTACTAGTCAGTAGCTTGTGGACCAGTTCAGCTGTCATCCCTAACAGAGAGAAAAAAAAATTAAAACACCCTTATTTGCCTCAAATAACTGCTAAAGTCTTGTCACTTTGGATTACATTTTATCTTGCCTTCCAGCTTCTTGTTAAATTTAAAAGTATGCATTCCTCATAGAAAACTTTGTGCAGCTTATAATATGTCCCAGAATTTTCATTTCTTCCTTTTCATTTCTTCTTTCCATTTCATTTAAGTATTGCCATGTTACTTTCCAGCAACATTTCTGCCTTAGGGACCTTCACCTTAATCACATTCTGGTTGTATTAACTCTGAGGCTTAAATAGAAGTGTTTCTTCAGTCCTCTCCTCCGTCACGTAGAGCTATCTCAGTGCATCTATTGCAAGATGTAACCTTTTCTGAAGCCGAGATATTATTTCTCTACATTTTTGAGGACAACTTTATAGACATCAAAACTTCTCTGGAATAAAACTTCCATGGACTTTAAATTACATGGTGAAAGAGATAACAAAAACAAAACAAGCAAATAAATAATGTTATATCTGTGTTTCTAGTGGATGTTTAGTACTTACCATTCTATGGAAAAGCTTTCTGTACACAGGTACATGCAAACACAGGAAATGGAACTGGTTTGGGGTTTGGTTTTGGTTGGTTGGTCTAGTTTTGTTTTTCTGCATTGAATGTTGTTGCAAACATTAACATTGATGTCATGAGACCTTGTGGAATCTATTTCAGGAAACAGGTGGTCAGTAATTTTATTTCATTTGCCTAATGACCTCCACAGCCTCAGTGAGGCCTGCAGGTAGGACTTACCTGGGATCCAAGAACCTGTATAAAGGAGAACATGTGGGCATGAAACTTCAGTTTCATGTACAGAGGGCTGCATATGTATCTGTTTTCTGAGAGATGATGTTTAGAGCCAACTGTAATGCTGAAGTGATACTTTCATTTAGAGACAGCAGCACTGAAGGATTGAAACTGGAAACCTATGAAAATTTGCTATCATCATCATCATGTCCTCTTTTCCCTTTTTTAATTAAATAACTTAATTAAGACAGTAATTAGCAGTAGTGTATCAACATAGAGATACAGTATCTGGGCATTTTTCTTAATAATTGTTTCAGTTATGGGTTTTCTGCCTTGCTCAGTATCTAGAATTCCTCATTTATATGGCATGTTTATGTTTATTTTTAAATGTTAAGACTACAGTATACTACAAAAAAGGCAAAAGTTTATCACGGAGTTAAGGTACTAGATAGGAATTCAGGCATTTCACTGAATCCCACTGGTTCTACAGGTTTTCTTTGTGACCTTGAGCAAACCACTTAATCTCTCTGTACCTCTGTTCCTCATTTATTTTTTAAAGGATGATAATATTTCTTCTGTCTCTGTATTTACATTGCAAACTCCTTTTACTCTGTTTAATATGATTCTTGTTGCAATAAGGTTCTTATCTGAGAATTCTTATAGAATTGCTTTTATCTACATAAAAAGCAATATATTCTGTATGATAGGTTACCCTGTATGACAGATAGGTTATCGTGAGCTATGATCTGGCTCTATAAGGAGTTACTATTATTATTAGCACACCAGAAGTGTGTTAGAGACTCAGTCAGACTCAGGGTTTCCATGTTGCATGGCTCTTTTATCAGGAGATGATAGGCTGGTCTTAAAAAGGTTTTCTCTATAGCAGTAAAATAAATGTGCTTGGGAATAACTGTTCTACCACCCTTGAAGACAACCAGTATGGAGTGACCTGCATCCACATGATTAAACAGCCAGCAGTGAGGCAGGCTGCATGCATGCTCTCGGTTGGGAATGGTCCCTGGCTTGCTGTAGCTCCCAAAGTGTACCCTGGAGTTACACAAGAGCTTTCCAGGCCAAAAATCTAACAATATGGGCAGGACAAAGAAACATTTGCAGGTTCTTTGTAACAGTGGCCAGTCAAACCTTGCACTTTCACTACCCATTCTGCTTCTGTATATAGTTATATGCTTATAATAATCTATCTCACTCTTGCTCGATGCAAATCCTAAAGCTGGAAGAGAAAATAGTGAGCTGCAAAACTAGCTTTACTAGTACTAAAACATAAGAAACATGGTATCAAAAATTTCCAATAAAAATTCAGAACAAAGCAGTTTCGGTTGAAACTACTCCATAATGCAATAAACATTCCCTGTTTGAGAAAGTGAGGCTGTTGATGAGTAGTTCAGGTTCATTCAGTTCATATTTATGCTTTTTTGTATCAAGAGGATCAATGCGGTGATTAAAGAATTCATTTAGCAGGTAGACACTATGGTTTTACATCCCCTGAGCCAGTGAGAGAATTTCAACTTAATTCTCCTGGATATTTATGAGAAAGCCCAGGATGGGTAGAGAGTGAAGAACCAGGTCACCTTTGGCTGTGCTCTGAAAGGAGAAGCAGATCTTACTCCTCAGTTCTTGTAAGAAGTTGTTAGTCACGCAGCTCTGAGTCTCCTAAACAGGTCTCCTAAACAAGCCACATGCCTAGGTAAGAGTCAGGTTAAAGACAGAGTTTTACTCAGTGCTTCCTTCTACATTACCTAGGGACCTCCTGGCTATTCTGGTTGAATCTTCCTGAAACCAGTTAGCATCTTTTGACTCCTGCCTGCCTCCTATCTAAAGTATTTAAAGCAAAAGCTCATTTGTGGGCTTTAGATGGTCTCTGGAGCACATCAGTAAAGGGAATTTAAGTCTATGTTTTGGTGTTGCTGGAATCTGGGTATATATTCATGCTCGGTTCAAGGATGCCAGTTTGTGTCCCATTAAGCCTTGAGGTGACAGCCAAGGCTGATGTCCGGCAGATGAGGTGCTTAAGAGATTCTCCAGAGAGCAGCCCAAGTGGCTGCCCAGCACATGGAGAGCTGATAGGACGTGCTGGTATTGAAAAATCATCGTTCTGCCTACCCCAGTTACATGCTCCTCAGGTCTGTCATCATGGGCTTGCTGGCACAGATCAGGAAATACGGTTTTAGATTTCTCTACAACTTACACTAACAATAATAGAGACATGGTAAACATGCCCCCATATGCTGTGTCACAGGACCTGCAAGCCTGACTCCTGGTTACTGCTGCCTCACTTGGCAGCAGAGCATTTAAATGTCTGTTGAAATCTAGCCCAGGTTGATTCTGACGGGCTTAAAGTCTAAGCATATTTACCTAACAAGAGACCCTATGACAATAAAAGCCTTCACACAGTCCAGACCCACAGTGTGTCTATCAGCCAGCCCTAGTAATGGTGGGTGTAACTGAACTGTCACTTCCAGATTATGATCCTATCCCAAATATACTGCCTGACATTACTGTGTGGGACAGAAAAACAGTAGCAAGCAAAAAAGTTTTAACTATTTATTTTACAGTTTGAAATGATTTTGCAAGTGTGGGTTAATCACTTGCAACAAATGATTAAACATTACCCTGCATATTGCTTTCTGATGAGTGTTTTATGTGTTCTTGTCTCTGCAGACTGAAGAAGTCCTGAAGATTGATGGAGGGCCATGCTATTCAAACAGCAGGCGTTGCTGAGACAGAAGCTCTTTGTGCTAGGCAGCCTTGCTATTGGAAGTCTCCTATATCTAGTTGCCAGAGTTGGGAGCTTGGATAGGTAAATCATTAAGTAGCTGCTCTTTTAATTGTAAATGAGCTCAGATTGTCTGCGTTTTCGCTTCAAGGATCTGATTTCTTTTATTGTTTTATTTTGTCTTTAGTGTCTACTCATGTGTAGAAAGATTGTTCTAGTAGTGGTTTTCATTGTTTTTTTCCTCCTCTTTGGAGAAGAGAGTAGGAAAACAGTTGAGGGTCATCACTGTCAAAGCATTTCTAACTGTCCATTTGTATTCTAAGCACATTGGCACTTGTTTTCAGAGAAGAAATAAAACATCATCCAGTAAAAATGTCATTACAGTAGCTCATTTTTGTCTGTGTGCATCTGTGTGTTGACCTCTAGTTTCAGCAAAACAGTTATGATGTATTTATATAGAATCTTTTCCAAATTTATGAGCAAGCAATTAATGCGCTACAGTGGTAGTTAAAATTAAGTATGAGCCTGCAGAGTAGCTCGTCAAGTTTTGAATACTATTTCACTTGAAAGATTGCTTCAGGGTTTGAGAATTTTAACTATGTTAATCATCCAGTATTTTCTGGAGCTGAATGTGCTAAATAAGTAGGTCTTCACTGCAAATGATTTCCTGGAGAGCAGTAGAAAACCCAGCTGAGGAAATTGAAGAGTATTTGGCACTTTTGACCAGTATGAGTCGTGAATGGTTATTGACAGTGCAACAGTAGCACTACCTGCACTGACACTGCTGTCTCTGTCACCTTCAAAACGATCTGGCATTGCTCTGGTAGGTGCTACACAGAAACAGGATTAAAAAAAAAAAAAAAAAAGAAAAGATAAAGCTGTTTTGAAAGAATAAATGCAACAAGACACTGGGATTTCCAGAAGCTGGTAGACAGCTTGCCTGTGCTAATGGTGTATTAGTGCTCTTCTTTTAAATGACAGTGGAAAATATTAGTTGAGTTCAAAATTGTGACACAATGCTGTGTGAATATGCAGTGCATGGAAAGTGAATTGAAAACAGCGCCACCTATTCTCCATTGCCAGGTAATGTCGAGCTCCATCTGAGGTCACTGGGTGCCTTCTTCAGCTGCTTAATCCCACTTCAGAAGAAGAGAGAGACCATGTACTCAGTTAGGGCATTGCAAATTAAGCCCCAGTATTTATATCTTCTTTCCCCGGTGGTCAAAGCATCTCTGATGCTTCAGAGGTGAACACTTCACTGAGACTAATGTGATTCTGTAAATGGAGGCAGAATTCCTTACTGGTCCCTGTAAAAGTATATTTTATGCTCAGAGGCATGAAATCTAATTAACCTTGTGCTATTATCTATGCTTGCACATCTACAGAATTTACTGATGGCTATAAAATTATCTCGCCACAGTATTTGACTCGCTGACCTCCTGCGGCAGTGAATTCCACCGGTTTCATATATAATGTTGCCAATGGCAGTAAAATTCAGTTTCATTCTCTTGTATTACCCAGTATGAAAAATGCCACCGTGCTAAAACACAGTCCTTTATCTGGACTGGTTATGAAAGAAGAGAAGAGGAAGCACTAGAAAGGATAAGACACAGATGAATTAACTGGAAATGTTCTTCTGCCTCAGCATGAGGGCACAATCCAAACGTTTTGATTTTGCCAGTAAAAGGACACTGAGTGCCTTCAACAGACTTTGGAATAACTAGTTGTTCAGGAGGAAATCCAGATTCATTTATGTTTAATTTATGCTGATCCAATTTGAACAAGAGAGCTGGGGATAGCCCACATTTAATAGCCTCAGATTAGGCTCTTCAATGGAAATGTTTGGGTTTTCTCAGGTCCAAAGGAAAATCAGCACTAGTTTATCTGATTCACGGAGTCATAAATTTAGATGAGCTGAGCACTCCCCTCCAGGGGAGGGCACCTTCCTTCAGATCCTGAGTGCATGGAGCTACCTCCCATGTGGAAGCTCAAATAGATTCTGTGCCTGGCACTTTTGAGATCTGGATTAATGACTCATTGGCAGTATGGGGAGCCTCCGCCCCCGATTTCGGTGTTCCAAACTGCTCCTGCTGGAACCAGGCTTAGAATCCTATGCCACAGTGACACCTACATTAGAAGCCAATTAGCACATAGTCTAGAGCAGGAGAGACATGACTGCTGCTTGCCATTAAGATTATCCAGCCTTATTTAAGCTGTTCTGAAATTTGTCAAAAATACAGTTCTCTAAGATGAATTGCTCTATGATGGGTTTTCTCAAGATGAATATTTGTGAAGTTTTACTGTAGCAATTTGAGAAATTGCCTGTTTTGGGAGAGCAACTTCAGTGATACAATAAATGTCATACACTCTTTGCAAAGGACTCTGTTATTTTAATGGAAAAAATGACTCAGAGAATCAAAAATATTAACCTGTTGCGATATAACAGTAAATAGTTACATCTGGGGATTCAACTACCCAGATCTGACAGCCTGCTTAATACCACTACTGCCAAGATCTTTTAAGTGATATTTTTTTATTTTTTAGAGAGAGGATAAGAAAGGGGA
>NW_010248631.1:19182-21444 GCF_000690775.1 Eurypyga helias
TGAGGAAGGACTTTTAACAACATCCAATCTTTTCCCTTAGGCTAGAGGATATCTTGAGTATTTATTTACTTTTAAAGGAAACCACCCTGTTTGACAAGCTGTTGTGTTACACTGAAGGCAGTGCTAACTGTCTTTTTGAGCAAAAGAGATAAAATTAGTTGAGATGGGTCTGGAACTGCTGTTGTGGAATCCTTTTTTGCTTGAAAACAAATAACAAATACACAGAAGGAGAGGGAAGAGAAGAACAGAGACAGCAATTGCAGCTTCTGTTTCTTCTGCCTTTAACTGCCACCTCACTGTTACAGAAAGACTGTCCTACCATCCACAGTCTGACCAAATCGTACTGCTGTCAAGCCAAGACACTGCTTTCTGCTTGGGGTTTGTTTTTTTTTTTTTTGACGTTTGTTTGTTTTATTAACAGGTTTGCACCCATATTGCAACAATTCAGCCTTTGCTACCAAATCAAGCTCTTAGTAGATGGCAGAGAGCAAAGGAAAAGGAGAGAGTGGAAATTTCAGGAAAAAAAAAAACAAAACCAAAATAACAGGAACTCACTTCTCATCACACTTCCTAATTAATCTGCAGGATTTATCTAGAGCTCATGTGAACCTAACAATGTCATCTGGGTTGTTTCTTCAGCTCTGTGTGGACAGGTTATATCTCTCAGCATCTGGATAATCAAGGAAACAGATAGTGGGTCAGCCAAGGGGATCAAACTTACTTTATCCCAACCATCCTTTGTCCTAGCATCAGTGTCAAATTAGAGACTCCAGCAAGCAGTGATGGATGGAAAAGCCATAAAGAAATAAATAATTCTGTCCTGAAAGCAGGGTTTGAATAATATACAGTAAATGAGTGAGGGGGCCACATGCTGAGAAATCAGAATAAATACTGAATACCTAAACAGCTATTAATGAGCATTGCCCATCTGGTATACTGGCTGAGGCAGGGGTCCTGTGAAAAATAATAGCATGTGGCCATGTAATTTAAAAACTGTATCATAATATATATGGACAGTGAGCTCATATTAAAATTGCCTAGGCAACCTTTGTTCTTACATATCCTTAATTTTGGAGAGCATGGCTCTGCAAAATTATTAATGATAATTTATTTTTTGGAAGCTCTGTCTACACACAAATTTCATCTTCACTGCAATATTGGCCTGTATAACGACCACAGTGCTGATTTGGGAGTGGAGGTGAGGGTTTATTCAAGGTTCTGTAGTAGCAAAATTTTAACGTTTTTCTTAATGAATCATTTCTTACATTCAATGACATCAAATACAAGAAGGAAACATTAGAAAATGAGAAAATAGGTGAAGTATTTGCAGGTGAATATAACAGAATGGCAGAATAATGCAGGGGGAAAAAAAACAGTAAGGCACAAAATGAGATTCAGTACGAGGATACACAAGTGATGATAAGAAAATCATTCATGTAACAATACAATAAATGAAATTTTAAAAACTTTTCTTGCCCTTCTTTTGGTGCTTTACTAATCATGCCTGATTCAGAACCTTGGTCTTTCTGATTCTGCCCCGGGAAAACACTGGGCATCTTATAAACCAGAATGAAAATATTGAAAGTTGATGCCTAGAAAGCTGTTTTTCATCCCTTTTGCTCCTCTTTACTTAAAAGGCCAGTTCTGGATCAGCAGCTAATAAAGTCAATGCAATGGGAAACACAGGAAAGAATTTAGGCTAGAACAGGAAAAGTGTTGGAAAGAGATGACTTAAATTAACTGGATTTTCAGATCAAAATGATCAAATAAAATTAACCTTAGAATGTTTAAAAACTGCTGAAGCAATCACAAAGTAATGAGGAATGTGGGAGGTGAGGCAAGGCTTAAGAAGCCCCAAGAACTGTAATCATGGTGCCAATGCTTGCAAAGAGCAGAAGGGTGGATTTAGGAGTTACTCAGCCAAATCACAGCAAAATACCAGAAAGAATAATCAATTTGCAAACAATTTAATCGCTGGCAGAGTAAAAGTTGAAAGACAGGCATAGCTCATTACATTGCAAAAGGTTTCCACAAGGGTGACTGCCTCAGACAGAAAACTTGCCTTAAGAGATAACCTTTTTTGTAACAAATACCTCTTATTTTGCTTGCAGACTGCAGCCTCTCTGCCCCATTGATGGTCGATTTGGACCCCGCAGTCAGGACGAAATCCCTCTGCGAGCTCTGCAGTTCAAGCGAGGGCTACTCCATGAGTTCCGAAAGGGCAATGCCACCAAGGAACAAATACGACTGCACAATCTGGTT
>NW_010248631.1:21475-23713 GCF_000690775.1 Eurypyga helias
AGGCCATTATCATTGGGGTGCGGAAAGGAGGCACCCGAGCACTGCTGGAGATGCTGAACCTTCACCCCGCTGTGGTCAAAGCTTCTCAAGAGATTCACTTCTTTGACAATGATGAGAACTATGCCAAGGGCACTGAGTGGTACCGGAAAAAAATGCCTTTTTCTTACCCTCATCAAATAACAATTGAGAAAAGCCCCGCATATTTCATCACTGAGGAAGTACCTGAAAGGATTTACAAAATGAACTCATCTATCAAATTATTGATCATTGTCAGGGAACCTACCACAAGAGCTATTTCTGATTACACTCAGGTGCTGGAAGGTAAGGAAAGAAAGAACAAAACTTACTACAAATTTGAGAAGCTGGCTATTGATCCTAATACCTGTGAGGTGAACACTAAGTACAAGGCAGTGAGAACCAGCATCTACACAAAACATCTGGAGAGATGGTTAAAATACTTCCCAATCGAGCAGTTTCATATTGTGGACGGAGACCGGCTCATCACAGAACCACTGCCAGAACTCCAGTTGGTAGAGAAGTTCCTAAATCTTCCTCCAAGGATAAGTCAGTACAATTTATACTTCAATGCCACCAGAGGGTTTTACTGCTTGCGATTTAACATTGTCTTTAACAAGTGCCTGGCGGGTAGCAAGGGACGCATCCATCCAGAGGTGGATACCTCTGTCATTACCAAATTGCGCAAGTTCTTTCATCCTTTTAATCAAAAATTTTACCAGATCACTGGGAGGACATTTAACTGGCCCTAAACTAAACTTCATACAACACTTTCTGTTGCACCTGAGACATGCAGTAAGTGTCTCTGCTAATATATGCACTTTTCATAGACATGGCTATCAAAGCAACTTTTTCATGCATACGTGTACATATGCAATGTGTGACCAAATATACGGTAGGATCAATTTTTTCTACAGAGTAGTAACTAACATAAATTTACTGTCAGCATAGTTGCATCTTTTAAGATATAATAATAAAGGGAAAGGAGGTATTTAGGGACATAAAGTCAGACACAGTTAAAAGGGTCAGTGTTCCTCTCGCTTAGTGAAGTGTTTATGTGGCATACTTATTAATCTAAGCAGAACGTTCGTTTATGCCATAAAAATTCATGTCAAAAGTCTGTGAAGCTGTGAGAAAGCATAATCTTCAGGCTATATTTGGTATGTATATTGCTAAAGGAATACTGACACTTTAAACACAGTGCTGAATTTTTACAATGAGAGTGGATAGTACTATTTTCTTATTATTTGAAATTAATATCTTATCTCATATAAACTACATTGTTTCAGAGTTCCTGTGGTGGGTTTGCACAATTGTTTTATTGTATGGACCATAGTGTCACTTGTAGCATGTCAATCATGTGTCAAAAAAAAGGTCAAATAATTTTTTCTTCTATGCTTGTGTGTCAACAAAGCTAAACATCGTGTACATAGTGTACAATGTTTGTAAATACTGGTTTCACACTAAGTAATTCTATTTTGTAAACTGAATATGGCTATTTAATTTATTGTGAAAATTAATTTTATTGTCGTATTTAAAAATGGAATGGATTAAAATTACCTATATGTGCAACAGCTTTTTACCTTTGCTTAGTGTACATCAGCACGGTCCCTTAGCCCAGACAAATCACGTGCCAGTGTGCGAGAGAGCTGCCTGCGAAAACTTGGTTTCTGGACAGCTGAGAAAACTCATACGTGCAGTGAAGCTGAGTTTATTAAAAAACTCATCCATCTGGGAATCTGGTGTAATACACACCTCAAAGAACATTATTGCTGTTCTGTTGCAGCACTGTGCTATAATTAATTCAGTTGCAGTAGCCCATGAGACTAAAACATGACTGTAAAAGATTACTGTAACCAGGTATATCAGAAAAGCAGAGCCACTATTAAACCCAAAATGACAGACAGACAAACAAGATTAGAAGAAGAGTTCTAGAGATTTCATCACTGAAAACTGGTGATGTTTCAGAAGTCAAGGAAAAGAGTTGTGGTACCTCTGCTTTTATTTGGTAACATACACACCTGTTCCAAACAACCAACCACAGTGGTGTTATTCCTGGTATAAAAACTTAGCTCGTGTTTCTGTTCAGTAAGTGTCAAGAAATTAGTTCAGGAAATGAGGATTTTCATGATTTATGCATTGTATGGCACTTAGAGATTCAGAAGAAAAATAATAAAAGCAATTGAAAAAGGTCTTTTAGAATAAGAAAAAAGGGGAGGGGGA
>NW_010248632.1:0-12495 GCF_000690775.1 Eurypyga helias
CTTCCTGGAGTGAGGGGCCCAAAACCGAATGCTGGTCACTGCCCGGGGCACCGTGGTGCCGTTCCGGCGAGGCTCTGAAGGCCGGGGGAGCTGGGGGCTCACCGGGTTCGGCAGCTCAGCGGGGAGAACTGCCGAGTCGGCAGCCGCCGAATATGGAGCACAGCCGCCCGCCACTGTGGCGGCAGCAGCAGCACAGCACCGAATGCAGGTTAACACGAGAGAGACAGTGGCTTTCTCGGAGGAATTTGCAGCTGTTGGGTTTCCAGACAAAAAGCTTTCCACTCCGTTTGTCAGTGCTGACGACAGGTTTCAGGAGTAAGCGTGAGCAAGAGAGCGCCAAACAGGATCCAGCCACAGGGAGGGATCTATACCAGCACCTCACATGGCCTTGGAAACGGACACCGTAACAGTCCTCAAGGCTGCAGCTAACTTAATCTCTGCACAACCTTAGATGCAGTTGTTTTCCCGCTAACATGTACCTTTAATTATTTTGGCCAGATTTCACTAAAAAATTAAATCATTAAAGTAGCGGAGTAAGGATCAAGTCTTGTGTTTAAAGTCATCCATTTGATTAAGTCTAAATGCTTAAATATTAAATCAGTTTGTGAAGTGATAGCAACCTTGTAGGTAAAAGGGCACCCCGAGCAGAGGACATCATAAAATTAAGTTATCCCTGCCTCTTCTTCCCCCTCTTCGATACACGATAACCCCTAAATAGATCAACCAGCTCATTGATGAGTGCAGAGGTCAGCCCTTCCCTTCCTACGAGCGTCAATTTAAACTTCTCTTCTTTGACAGCCATCACAAAAAAAAAAAGTAAGAACTTCATAAACCCACAAATACCTTACTCTCTCAAATAAGGCTCAAATAAACATAAAACAAAACACCATTTTTTTTTTTACTATGAGGGTGGTCGAACACTGCAACAGGGTGCCCAGAGGGGTTGTGAAGTCTTCATCCTTGGAGCTTTTCAGGACACTGTGCTGAGCAACCTGCTGTAGTTGGCCCTCCTCTGAGCAGGGAGTTGGACTGGACAACTCCAGAGGTCCCTCCCAACCTCAGCTATTCTGTGAGGCTGCAATTTTGCTGGACTGTAAAACTCAAGACAGTTTACATCAAAGGAAAAATAAAAGGATCAAGGACTGGGTTCAGGGGTTAGGGCAGGGCTCAGGGTCAGGAGTCACGTAAACAAAAGCATAATAAATCTATGACCTCGTTCCCTCAGCTTTCAACATTTATTCAGGAATGTACGTACAATTAATGGCTTTGGTTATTTGTCTTAAAAACCCACCCAGGAATGTAGGCAAGAATACGGAAGTGTCACATACAATACTTGTCAAAAATATCCTAGATAAAATACCAACCTCGATGTTTTTTAACTCTCCAACGTTAAGTATTTTAGGTAGAATTTGTATACAGAAACAGCAGCAGCTTTCCAACAGTGGGCTTTAACTCCTAGAACCCACACAAATACTTGTTTGTTAAAATACTCCAGGAGCTATGATGAAGATGCTGGTGTGTCAAATGAGAATGTACTGAGCTTCATTTACACAACTAATTTAACATTTCCTTGTTTGTCAAGTTCCACAGGAGCTTTCAGGAATCGTATGTTTGAGTCAGTGGCTTTCATATCGTTCAGCTGCAAAATGCTCAGTGCTGCTCTGTAAGACAAAAGCAAGCAATTTAGCAAAACAGGCTATCAAACATAAGGTTTGGAAGCAAAAAGCTAAAAAGCACACACTGTTTACTGAATGAATTTTGTGAGTGCACTGTACATCTCACGCCTATTCAGACTGCTGTCAATTTTTCTGTGCTACTTCAACCTGAGAACAGTCATTTGCTGATCCAACCTTAGGGTTAAAGAGACAGAATTCCTGAATTAAAACCGTCCTTATTTTTAACATCAGCCTGCACAAAATCCCCAGCCCAGAGAGGGGTCAGAGCCCGGGGAGGCAGGAGGGGTTGGCACACGGAGGGCAGCGTTTGGGGGTCATGGTTTAGCATTAGGGCTTTGCTTTTCCAGTCTGGATGCAGATTTTGAGAGCTAAAAGGGTTTGGCGGTAAGACTATGTCAGCAAAACTTCCCTGAATAGACCCAGGTTTGAATATCTGTACAGTGAAACCAAAGAGAAAAAAGCTGTTTCTGATGAACCTGACATGCAGCTTTGAAAATCATCGAGTTAAGTTTTATACAAATTAACGTAGGGGTTTTTGTATGATGGCCTAACACTTTGGGGTGTGTACCTACCCAAGAAGGGTGTAGGGGAATGAAATCAAATTATGAAGTTATAATATAGCAGCAAATGGTTAGCTGTTTTTGTTTAATTTTAAAAGGTTGAATTTCTTTACAGCTTATAAAATTCTTGCTAAGGAATGGCTTTAAGTCTTACTTGTTCCTATTTACAATTAAGTGGTTAAATAACTCCCTGTACAAATTGTTCAAGTCTGCTAGTTTAACAGTACTTCTGATACTCCTTGGTACAGTTGTAAGTATTCCTCAGTCAGTGGTTTGAATTGTGAGTCTAAAAAATTGGAACTAGAAGATACTTATTTATTCATAAATTGGGCCAAAGACAGAAAGTACTTTCATTGCTTTTTAAGAAACTCACTAAATGAAACTACAGGAAGATTTTCCAGCAAGAGGAAGGAAAGAAGGAAGATACACCCTCTCCAAACTGTCTGGAGATGCAGGGAAAACATATTTGAGATCTGGTGTAGATTAATAAGTTTGGTCTGTCAGTATGTTTGGGTTTATTTGTTGGTTTTTTTCTTTTTTTAACTGGGAAAATTCCTTTCTCTAAGTAGGGAGAAATGGATTAAACAAGACCTGTTTCTAGGGTAGGACTAGTACACCATTTCTTACAGACCATCAGTACAACAGTATCCACTTCAATCCTGTCAAAAGCAAGAAAAACTCCCAGACACATGGGAACTACATGGAATGTAACTATGGGGTCAGATACTAAAGTCTAAATTCTTCACATAAAAGCCGTAGCTACCAGTGCTTGAGAGTGAAATCAGCAAATTTGCTGAGCAGCATAGGCTCTATGGTTTTTAAATGACAGAGCTCAGAAACCATACCCAGCCTCAGCATTCCCTACATGCTTACTGCGAGAGGCGCCCCTGTTGTACTAGGGGCAACACAGCCTCTTCTCGTCAGCTGCAGTTATTTACAGTATCTGCCTTCTTCAGAAAGTAAACCAGTTTGATTCATTACTCCCTGAATTCTAGATAGTAACTTGATATGTTTATGTAGTACAGAATTATTAGAGCCCAATATTAGAGATGGAAGTCTTGAGAGATTGATACTATGCACAAAGCTTACTTATGGGGGCTAGGGGTGTGGGGGGAGATCACTCAAACTTTAATATGAGACCAAATCTTTGCAGATAATTATATCAGAAGTTTGTGCTTTGAGTAGTTATGGGAGAATATGTGACTTTAACAAGAATTAGTTGGGATCCATGTTCTACAGCATTACAGTTGGAAAGTACTTGTTACCCATATTCCAACATTTATTTAGTATTTTACAGGAAATTAAATTTCTCTCCATTTTGATACACATTGGTTTGAATCAATTACATTCTTCACTCCCACCCAAAGGCTTCTTATATAAAGAGTTAGCAGAATAGGATCAACAAGAGCAACCAACTGCATCTCTGAAAAGAAACATAAACACATCCAATCAAAAAATAAGGGGAACAAAGTCTTCCATCAATGCAAATTTTTCCTTTGTGGACAATTTAATTGGAACAAATCATAAACTTAATCAGTATACAATAAAAATGTTAGTTTGAAACTTTAGCTCATTTCTGAAAAGTTCCATCCATTTGACAGGTATTAAGTCACAAAAAGAGCCTTTCTGACTTCAGTTGAGCTATTCAGGGTTAACGGTTTCTGGAATACTGACACTCTGTGGCCTAATTACCTTTTGCACTAGTGATTCTGTTTCTTCACAGTTTGGCGTGTTAACTGCAGTGCTGCCGCCTGTTCGTTTGTCAGAGGTAGGTCCTAGGAACAAACAAACAAACAAACAAACGAGAACTCAGATACTTTCAGTTCCTAGTGTGATGCTATTTGCAGAAGAACTCGATGTTTGTGTAGCCCTTTTCTCATGGTAACTAATAAAAGACTCCTAAAGCAGATTTACAAGATAAGTATTTCTGAAAAATCCCACAATAATACTCTTTTAACATCAATACTATAAATGATTCCACAGAAAGTAGATAATTTATTCAATAAAAAGTATTTCACCTAAACAGTTAACTTTTCTCCGCTACAGTTTAATCTATCTTTGGTTTAGGAAATACACAAAGTACAAGAAAATCTTTATCTAAAAGGTCTAAATAGAACTCAAGAGACAAGAGTCTTGCACTTCACCAAAATTCATATATGAAGGCATTCTTGGCAGCACAGCCTTAGAACACCGGGAGAGAAAATATTTTTTTGCTTTCTGCGTCATAACTACTGTCTTTTAAATCATTATACATTATATTCTATCTATAAAGACTTAGCAGTTACTTGTCCAGAGCTTTTGACAGATTAAACACGATCTTGGGGCACTGTCATTACAACACTAAGTGAGAGCTGAGATCTGGGAATACGTTTTAGTCACACTAGTTGTGTCTTTGCCACCAGACTATCAATTAGCTTTTTTGATCTAAATCACCTTATCTGTAAAGGGACAAAATTAAAGCTTTCACCACCTCTTCAAAACACTAATGAAGCAGTGCCTGAAGAACTCTTGTGAAAATGTGTTGTTGGGTTATTTTTAATAGACAGGCATTATCATACTGAGAAAAACTTATTTCTTAGCAGTAACAGCATTTCAACCACATATGATACAACGTGTTGTTTTAAGTTACTCACTTTAGAGAAGGAAAACACATTTACCCCTTAAAAGCTTTTTTGCCTTTTAAAATTGGTTTCACTAATTTCTTCAAGGTGGCTACTTTTAAGGAAAGGTCAGTATAGAATTGGGACACAGCGGTGCACAGAGGCAACCGTTTCTATAAACTATTCAAACGTGTGTCACACTATTCATACTACTGTGGTTTTCAACTCCAAAACTGAATACCACTAGCTTGACTGTTGAGTAATGAGCTCCAATCTTGCAAACATTAATTCAGGTACAGTCTTCTTATCTTCTCAGAGTCTGCACGTATAAACGTCTCCAGTGGAACTACTCACATCCGTGTCAAGGTTACCCAAATACACATTCATTCGCAGGGGTGGGACTCGAGTGACTAAAATGAAAATACTACCTCCAGACCATGAAGTTGGTGCAATACCCGAACTGTCATCATTGTGCTCTCCAGACCAGCACAGATGGCCTTCATGGACTCTCTCTGATCTCTGGAAATTTCTTCCAGCCGCATACATAACTTTTCATAACGAGATTTCACCACTGAGAGTTCTTCCAGAAGAGCAATTGGATTTTCCTACGTAGAAATTAAAAGTACATTTAAACAATTTAAGAAGAGAAAACTAATGTGGCCACATACAAACTAAAAGCGTAGGCGTTAGAGCCACTAACATATAACATGAAATGACCCTTTACAGTGAAGAGCGTGGCTGTGAGCATGTTCCATTGATACATTTAATTTTTCATAAGCAAAAATGATAGATAGTGTTAATAAAACAGTAGAAATCTGTGGTTCTACAACAAATACAGGAGGATGAATTTATCATGTTGTTGAATTTTAATGGCTTTTCTGAGTTGGAATAGATTAGGGACTGCTAATAAAAAGATTTCTTTACTCACTCTACATCACAATATACATGGAGACAAGGACTTACTTATAAAATCCTTTACATGCTGCCATTTACTGTTTTCCTCTCATCTTTCCCCCAAATCTGAATTTAGTCACTGCTTATTAGTGAGTTTACCTTTTATGTTTTAGCTCAAATTGGAATGTGTCTCAAATTTAGGTGTTAACACTACTACATATTTGTCAAAGCAAAACACAGAAGAATTTCACTAAGCTAAAAAATTAAGGAAGCTTTGTTCGTTTCTGCACTGAATTCAAATTAGGCCAGTTATCTTGATATATGATGCAAGAAATACTTAACAATAAAAACCTAACAACTAGATAAGAGAGCCACCACATACATCTCAGGATTAAAGAAAATTACTCATTTATTACCAATGTCACACAAAACGCATTAAAATCTATTAATTTAATCTGAAAATACTACCTCTGCTGCTGAATTATCAGGAAGACTTTTCATTATTTCAAACTCCAGTCTGTGTTGAATATAATCCAGATCAGATTCTGCCTTCTGGAACTAAAATATTTAAAATCAGATACAGTGCATTAAAAAACAGAAATTGCAGACAAAACCCAACCATTTGCCTTTCCTGTATTTCAGAAGAGCAGAAGCCAGATGCCTCCGTTTTCAAGGCTCATGTAATATAAATTAGATTTCTATTCCTATAATCTATTCCATTAGCTAGAGTTTGCCAATTATCCTCACATTCTAGTCTGAAAAATATAAAGTAATAAATTTTCAGACTTAACCATTTCCCCTCACGTGTAAGAATTAAGTGTGTGTACACACACTTTGTCTAAGCCAAATTACCCAGTTGTTCTCTTTGCATCTTGCCATTAGTACCTTTTTCATGCAGCTCCCCAAAATGCGTAACACCATTCCCATCTCTGCCAAGATTATCATCCATCTTCCTTGCAATGATGAAGTTTTTAAGAAGTACGCCAAAGAGGTAAGTTATGTCAATAGAAAAGAACATGCATCTTTTTAAAAATGATCTTCCCTTGATGCGGATGTTTGATTTTTTTTTTTCCCTCCTGAGATATTGACACATTTTCCATTAATTGTTAAAGCTTTTCCTTGGCTAGTTGATTTTCTTTTCAAACTTCTGCTAGCAAAACTGCAATACGCCGTTATTCACACAGCAGACGTTACGAATAAGTGTTTAGGATCCAGGCACATCAGAGGAAATTTCATTATTAATTATGTTAGGGATGCATTCTCTCAGATGGTTGTAATACCCATAACACATTTTATTATTCCCCAATAAACCAGAACGATAAATAGATAATAAAATTGATGACATCACATCTCTTTCCTTGGGATAAATAAGCCACCAGAGAATTATCTAATTGTCTTGTAGAACAGTCTGCTGATAGCATTATTACTTAATTAATTTTAGTCTGCAATTTTAGTATCTATTAAGGACCTCCACTTTAAAGAAAGGCAGTTTTCCCAGCTCACAAAACACTCATGAACTTCTTAACGTAATAATTTGGGGATTTTACAGTCACAGAAGAGACAATGATGAAAGCGAGTTTAGAACGCTTGTCGCCTACTTCACCTGGGTTTCACTATGTGTATGAGACGAACCCTGAAACACCCACAGCAGCTTTTTAAGGACCCAAATAAACCTCTGTTTGTTAGCTGCATCCACCGGTACTGACAGTGCTGTTAGGGTAGGTGAGGTGAGATGCTTCGGCTGGTTTTGGATGGAGCCTGGAGTTAGGCCTGGGTACCAAAGGAGTGTTTGTTCCCAACATCAGCCTTGGGATCCACCTTCAGGAGCTGCTATTAAGCCCTTTGAGGATCTGTGACTTCACATGGCCTGAAGGAATAGCGTTGGATCCAAGATAAAAGTCCCTTTCTGACATCCTGAACACGTATGACCTTTCACATACATACACACCTTCCGCACATTGTCAAATACTGGCTGAAGAAAGGGAAAACAAATCCATCTTGGGCATCTATACACCAAAGGGAAAGCTTTCACCTGTTACTTCCACAACTTACCAGCTGACCAAGGAAACTCCTGCCCACACCCAGCCCGGAAACCAGTCGCGGTAACATGTGAGAATAGAATGCTTTCTGTTACGCTATCTCCTTTAAGGAGGTTGCGGGGTGTTTTTCCTATCTGCTCAGTGGTTTCTGTTCTCCCCCACTAGCAAACTTAAGGTTTTCATTTCTAGGGGCAGGCACACCAAAAAGATAATTTCTTGCTTTTCTCCAACTTCTCCATCTGATTATTTATTGGGAAAGCAGACAATGAATATGGGTGGCTTTTAAAGTTATCCATGAAGCCCCTATCATTCAAGACATTAAAAAATGAACGTGAAGCTGAACGCTTATCCATCGTGTGGCTATCGTTTTGAGCTTTGTGCTTAATGAAAATACTAACAGAGTTCAGTATCTCTGCTTTCTCCTGAAAGTATACTAAAAGAAACAAATTTATTAGCAGTAATTTCAAAGCACGTTTGTAAGTACTATCACATGTTCCCTCACTGTGGTCCATCCTTCCTTTATAAATACTTATTTCTTCCTGGTTTTCAGTAAACATACACCTGCAAAAATCTCACCTAAACATGAGATTTTGGTTCTAGGTTAGGACCATCCACCTGTATCACGAGTACGGTACAACAATCACACATACAATGCGGTTCGTTAATGTAAATTTGTAAATCTACTCACAGGCTTAGAAGAAAGCGTTAGAAACTGTGAGGCGAGACTCAAGCCATTGCTGCATACTCTGCTTTCAGATGCTTTGACAATACTATTGCACTGCTAGCTGTACAGTACAGTAGTGCAATAAAGTCAGAGCATTCGTTAGCAGCAAGAAGTCTGTACAAGTAATCAATGCACTCAAGATATGTAACGGAAAAAATAGGTCGAGTCAGATAGTGGTTTCTGTGGATCATGGAGAATTGGGTAAGGTTAACGTTCACCAAGTCCTGATGCAAACACACAAGAACTCACCTACTTCAAGGCATTATTATTATTCATAATCCCTGTCATTCCAGTGGCCACGAAGGAAAAAAAAAGGGAGAAGACGACTTAACAGATCAATCAGAAAATAAATTTCAAACAATTTGGTGGTCTTTCTTTTAACTGGAAACTACATTTTCCCAATTTATTTATTTAGTTTAGATTTGCCTCATGGCAAGCAAAGATTCTAAATTATCAGACAGATGATCTTAAACTGCAACACAGGGAACAACTTCTGGGCACCAGAGTTTATTCTTCTCATTTGCTGGTGCTGAATCACTTTAAAATACATTTAAACACCCGCTCATTTCCCAACCCTGTGGATGTACATTACCACTGTGGTTACCACACGCATGCTGGAGCACCAAAGTGGTGGTGTATTTCATAAATCTCAGTAAAGGTGTTTCTTTTTAGCAAAAGCAGTAACTTCATATAAAAAAAGTTTGAGAACTCTTACAGTTTGAAGGTGCTACGATCCTTAACAATAAAATATAAAAGCCCCAGAGGAATGGAGTGCAGAGATATGGCTGGCTGAGCCAACTCCACACCCGTAGCACTTCTCTACAACACACAAATAAGAATACCACACAGTGATCTTTCCTCTCTGTAGGGCACTCATTTCTAGGGAAATGCACGCACAGAGTTGATGGTATTTGTCGTTAAAAGACCAGTTACCATTTCTCCTTAGCAAATAACTAGAAAACAATGAGTGCAAAACAAACAAATTGTAGCAATCCCATTTTACAGTTGTTTCGCAAATCACGTTCTGGTCTCCGCTATATAATAGTGACTTTTGACAATAAGGATACTACCAACAACAGCCATGAGTAACGCAGACAGTATTGCTGGCCAATGCCCTTTTAACATTGCACTGCTTTTTGTGCATGATCACTAGTAGTACAACATAAAAAGGGCACTGGACAGACACTACTCAAAGAAAAAAGTAGGTCCGCTATACCAAAAATACAGAAATTAACTAAATTGCTCTGATTGAGGCACTCTCGACTCATCCGCCAGTTTATCCATTTGTTAACAAATTTTTCTAAACAGATGCCCACAAAACTGCTCTCAGTGCAGGCTGCTGAAGCGCGCTCTGGAAGGCACCAACTCAGCATGTGAAGTCCTGAGCGTTAAAGGTCAATTAAATGGTCGTTGCACAGAGGGAGATATGTATCATCAGCAACTGCCGTGTAGTGTGTTTTCATTAGAGGTCTGACTCTGTGGAAGCTGTTAGTAAGATCTCCAGCCCGGCTAGCGTCACTGAACGCTTGTGAACACTGCCTCAGGTGCCCAAATCCTAAAATACAGCACTCAGTATTCTTATTTAATCTGTAAAGCCAACATACTAGCAACCTTTGCTTAACGAATCTTACACCGTAGATGCTGTGGTTCATTCTTCTTGCACTTTGAACAACAGCCTCCATAATAACCTGTTTTTTTCATACGCGTTCTGTTAAGCTCCTACAAGTTAGTTTACCCCTGGTTCCATGAAACTAAAACGAAGCTTTCCATGAAACGCATGTCAAAACCTCTGGGGAAATAAGAAGTGTTATGTTCTCACACTTCTGTGGAGCACGCTGACCTCCTCAGGAAATTCAGGAAGAAGAAACAATAGGCAGAAGGGAAAGCGAGAGACCCAAAGTTGCACTGTGTGAGACCAGGTTGCCCATGTACATATCCTGATTAACATAAACAGGGACAGAGAAAAATACTGCACTTCTGAATGAAGTTTGTATATGGGGAATTAATACCTGAAGTTGTTCAAGGTGCATTTAACAAAACACCCTCTTCTTTTAAAAAAAAAAAAAAACAGCCAAGATGAAGATGCCTTGAGCCACCCAGCAGTTTTCATGAAGAAGGCAGCCTGGCGTGCCATCTCCCATCTTCTGCTGGAAGAAATTAACAGAAGAATCAAACAGAAAACCCTAACAGGGTGAAATCAAAACCAATTTGGTTTCAAATGGATTGCCCAAATGATCTGGGGTAATTAGAATGAGGTGAAAGACCAAGCTATAACCTCAAAACCTTTGGAAGCTGTTACACACCATCTGTGCAGATAATTGACCCGAAGGAGCTCTCCACCTTGAAACTATTTGTGCAGTGGTCATTTGGTGAAGTGGATCATAAGACAGTCACCCATTCACTACCATAAAAGCCACTGTTAACTTTAAGGGGGTCAAAATACCTCTCTGACTATTTGCATGTCTTATAATGAGAATCACTTGAAGACTTTCAATAAAACACATAAATAAACCATAACATTAAATAAATAAATATCATTATTTAACCTAGCTATCTCTAAACAGATTTCTAAATCATTATTTCTCAACTTGGCTCTAAAATTTTTTTTTAAAAAGAAGAAAAAGGATACGGGGAAATCCAAGCTTAGACTATGGGCAAGGCTGAGGTTTTGAGTTTGAATCAGAACAACTTCAGAGCTGACATGAACGCAGTATGTCCCTGAATTAAAATACTGTATGTTATTACCACTTTAAGTACGCACTATGATGACTGCACGAGTAGCTAAAGCAGAGCAAAAATAACCCCATCTCCTCAAAAGCATGTTTTTTTCAAAGAAAAAACCAAAACCACATCACCTTGCTTTTAAAGTGCAGTAAAACTGAGAATTAGGTAAGATAGTTTGAATTCCCTGATCTTTCCACTAATGCAGGTATTTTGGCATTTAATCAACTTGCTATTTCTTAACAGCAATATTATAGTTAGATATTTACTCAGAAGTGTCTTACAGTTGCAGTGAGACGCGGTCACCCAGCGGGGTGACACAGGCACGCCAGAACAAGCTCGCATCTACGCAACTTTCAGCCAGTTGTTTCTTTCCAGACAACGCTTTCCAACTGTTCCCAGTGCTTTAAGGGAAGTACTACAGTGGCGCTGGAGACAAATGACTGCAGGAGCGAGTAAAAGTAAACCAAAGCCGTCGAAACACGGGGCATTGAGCAGCACAGCAAGTTTGTGTGTTTAAGTCTAGCAGTCACTAGGTTAAGGGATAATGTGGAGATACAATATTCCCCATCATTTTCTCACACTGTTCCTCCTAATTTCTCTTGAACATTCCGATTTGGTGATGTTACTGTGTACGGATAAGACCTAGGGGGCTATTAAACTCATTTTCACTTATTTCTTAATTAGAACTAAGATTGCCAGAGGAGGGGGGAAAAAAAGAGAGACAAATCTATTGTATTATTTGTCTCTGCATTGAATAATGTACTTTTTTCTCCATGAGGACACTTGCAGTTTCTCGATTAAATCACCCAACACCACTGGTGGGCCAACTGAAGTCACAAAAAACTTCTGGAAGTTTCCTAGCAAAACCCAAAGGAGCATCATATTTTGGAGAACTGTGTCAGAACAAGCATTTACGGAAGGATTTGGGCATAGAAATTACCCTGCCTATTAAGCATCTGAATGCATGTAACGTTCCCAAAGCGTCTGAACTAAAAGATAAAGTGAAAACGAGATGACATTCTATAGGAGCGAAAATGAAGGGCAAGATTTGAAGGATGCCACAAGGAACTTGGCGGTTTAAAGAGACAGCGCAGTCTTTTTTTGTTGGCTTGTCCGATTCCCTCTCCCGCTTTCCCCCGCGCGGGGCAGGCCGGCAGCTCGCACAGGAGGCAGCTCAGCCTTGCCCTCGGGGGCTGGCTCAAAGCAACCCCCGGCGGGAAGCCGCGCGGGAGGGAGCTCACACCCTGCACACACCCCCCGGCTGCCGGCGCGAATGTA
>NW_010248633.1:0-6199 GCF_000690775.1 Eurypyga helias
TGGGTCAGCTGTCCTGGCAGTGTCCTCTCCCAGCCACCTGTGTCCCCACAGCCTCCTCACTGGTAGGGCAGTAGGAGAAGCTGAAAAGTCCTTGCTTTAGTGTAAACATTGCTTAGCAACAACTAAAACACCGGTCTGTTATCAACACTATTCTCATCCTAAATCCAAAAGACAGCACTATACCAGCTACTAGGAAGAAAATTATTCCAGCTGAAACCAAGACAACTAGTTACTCAGCTCTGAGATGGTATCTACAATAGCTGAGCCAATCCCAGGTCCAAGCAATCCGTGGTGCAGGGTCTTCTTCACCTCTGCACCTTCTGCATGTTACCCACAACGGCTGCCACCCAGGAGCACACCCAGTGTGTCACCACCCCTCTGAGTAACTACTCCAGGTTGTTCCACCCTGTGAAGAGGTGTTTCCCAATTCTTGGAGTACAGGAGCCCTTTCAGAGTGCAGGACTGCTTAGCTAAGATGTTGGTTGGTTGTTTTTTTTTCCCAGACTCCAGTCACTTGACCTGTCTGGTCTTTGAAACCCTCCAACTCTATCATTTTATACTGCAAGTGCTTTGAGCCAGGCATGTGCATTAGCAGGTGATGGACAGCCTGAATGGCGAGAAACAATCTCAGGCAGTGCTTCAGAGGGACCCCTAATTGTCCCATAAAGTACATGGAAAGCAATTCTTTGTGGGTTTTGGGGGAAGTGTGGATCAAAACCAGCACCTGAATGAGTCAAGGCTTGTGTCTTTATTTTGCAAGCATGAAATAGCAGTGAAGTGGAAAAACTTTGTTATTCTGCCTGTCCACATCCCTGTCCTCTTGTGGAGCTATTGCCCAGTCTCATTTGTGGACTGATACAGAAATGTTTTGTTTGTTCCAGTGCAATGCAGCTGTGAAAAGCGTAGTTCATTTACTGCTGCTGCTACCGATAGCGCTACTGCAGATTTCTGGCAGCTAACAGAAAATTCACAGAATATTACTTCTGGAGAGATTTCTTGTAGATGTATGTGTTTTATTATAAAATTCACATCTCCCAGGAATTCACATCACAGGAAAGCAGTAACAACATACAAACAGAGTTAAAGTTATGGAATAATCAGGGCTTCTAACAGCAGTCTTCAAAGTAGAAGGTGTACTGGCATCTGACAAAGTCCAACAAATGCAACTGGATTCAAATGAGTATGAACTGCATTTAATGTCATGGGGCTGACCCTGTTTGGGGACAATGCAACAGAAATGGCAATGATAACCTGTGGTGAAGGAAGTCCTCGGTCAGTCCAAACCTTCCTCCATATTCTCAATTTCTTCCAGTATGCCCCAGGGGCAAATTCTTCGATGATCCTAAATCTGGTGCATCCTGCATGCAGAAATAAAGACTGTCAGCACTTCACTGACAGGACCACACGCAGTGACCCTGAGCAAGGCTGGATTGGGTGTGTGTCTGGATTTACAACTGCATGCTCTGGACATACAGCTGCCTATATGCCTCCAGGTACTTCTGTTGTTTAACGGTTTGCTAGTAACACCAAGTTACTCAGAGCAGTAAAGAAAGGAGATGGCTGCAAAGAATGCAGAAAGATCTGAGAGACCGGGTGTCCAGGCAACCAAATGACGGATTAAGTTTAATATGGATAAATATAAAGTGATGCACATGGGCTAATAAGCAATTCTGTATTTTTAATACTAGGCTCTGAGCATGCAGGATGGGGATCTCCAGGCTATAACAGATTGCTCGGTGAAAACTCAGAAATGGTCAGAAAAGCAAATGAAACAGTATGAATTACTGGAGAACAAAAAAAAGAACATCTATTTTGGTGCTTTACGCCACTGCATAAATTCATGACTTGCCCGCATCTTGAAAGCTGGGCACAGTCTGGTCTTTCTGTTTTGAAAAGAATAAAGTGGAAGTGAAAAAAGTCCAGGGGAAAGCAACAAAAGTCATCAAACGTACGAAACAGCTTCCAAATAAGAAACAGCTAAACAGATTAGGGCCTTCCAGAATGGGAAACAGAAAATCAGAATAGAGAGTCACGGAAGATGGAATGCAGCACAAAGACAGTCGGTAGAAAATGATTCTTTGTGCTCTATTCTAATGTAAGAATTTGGGATCATTAAGTGAAACCAGTAATTGAAAGGTTCAAAACAGGCGAAAGGAGGCACTTTTTACACATAACGTAACTGTAGAACTTCTCACTGCAGGAGCCTGCAGATATGAAATTTTAGACAGATTCAAAAAGAAGCTGGGCAAGTTCATAGAAGAATAATCCGTTCAGGTCCTTTAAATTCAACAAAACCTCAAGTGTCTGTCTCAAGGAGTGCATGGCCTGCATGTTCCTGGCTCTTGGGACAGTGATCAAAGGAATATCATTATATTTGCTCCCTCTCACTTGCTGGCAGATACTGCGCACGTTGGATTTTTGCTCCAGTCTAATAAAGTTGACCTTAACTGAGTGCAGTCAAGAAACACACTCTCTGATGTCTGACAGCACTTTAAGACAAATGTATCTCCTTTTGGTTAGGTTTTATGCTTGCAAGCACCCTAACTTTCACTCCCCACAGTGTATTTGGGCATAAACCCAGGTGGGTGCTGGGGGTGAAGGTTGATGGGGCAAGGTGGGGGCAGAGCTCTGAGCATGGGTGAGCATCTCCCCTGCTGCCACTCTCAGCTTCCCAAACACATCTCCAGTCACCACGGGAAGAATCTTGCACATCCTCCGACCCTCTGAGTGCCAACTAAAGCTGGTGACAATGTGGTATATAGTCAGCACCAAAGTGTGGCAGGGTTTTATTGTGCAGGGTAATAGGCTCATCATTTCTGTTTGAAGAAATCTAGCCTCAATGTAATGTTTTACATCCCTGGGGGAGTGAGGGGAGAGTAAGAGAAAAGAAGAGATGGGAAATGATAGTTCATTTAAATATATGTTTTAATCAAACCCTGTAAATTACTCTAAGTGATGTTTTAACAAGATACAATTGCAAGATCTGACCAATGTTTCTATCATTATGCTGTTGTGGGCTTTTTTTTTTTTTTATTATTTAACAACCAAAATAGGGAATTCAATTTACAGGGCTTTAGCCATGGTAGATGAATTTTTATGGGATAAATTCAAATTCCAGTTTTGCTATCAGGTTGCACTATGAGAAGCTGGGCCTTTTTATTATTATTAGACCAAGCTGTCAAAGCCAGTTATATTGCTCTCCTAAAACTACATGCAAAATCACTTGCCTCTGTACAGCATCAATAAAAATGGGGCTTTTCTTACTACAAAATTCCTTTTTTTAATTCATGAAGAGAATAAGATCATAATCTCCACTTCCTCTTCTTTCACCCAAACAAAGTCATGCCTACAGAAGGTCTTCCGGGCAGGCAAAACAGGTGCTGAATTTGTGCAGTACCAGAGGAACCACAGAAATGTCAGCTGCAGGGAGTCTCTGGAGGTCTCCAGACAGAGAGAAACCAAGGTCCTCCTCAAAATAGGACTAGTACCCACACTGGACCTGATCAGCCATGACTTTACCCAACTGTGTATTGAAAAGCTCCAAGGACAAAAATCCCATGGCCTGTCTGGGATTTGTTCCAGTGCTGCATTATCCTCCCAGTGAAGAAATAGAGGTGAAAGTGGTGCCACTGTTCCCTGTGGGAAAGAAGTTGGGATACAAATGTCAACATCTTCTAATTAATACCTCTACTCTTCCTAAAAACTTCCCTGGTGCAAATGCCAACTTGCACCTGATCAGGACACAGTTGCTGGCTCAAGCTGCATGCAGAAGCAATGGATGAAATGCCACGTTATTGAATCAGCCAGCAAGTAGAGTTGAGGTGTTTGAAGTGGTTGGTTCTTTCAAGAGACCTGATTCAAACACGAATGACTGGGTATGACACTCTGCCCCAGAAAATTTCCATCAAAAGAAACCCCACTTTTCACCCTTGTCCAGGTAGGACAACACTAGGCTGCATTCAGAAAACAAACATCACATCCAGTGCAAAGGCTTCCCCCTCTCAGCTTCCACAGACACCAGCATTTGCCTTCTGCCTCCACCCTGAGAGCAAGGAAAATATCTTCAAGTTACTGTTAAAGGCCAGTTTCCAGCGTTCGCTCTCTCTAGAGAGAATAGCACCAAAACTGATACATCTTCTTCCCTTACACAACATTCTCTATGACCCTGTCAAACTCATTATCATTAATCAAATTAGGTGTAAGAATCTAAATAAAAAATGTGCATAGTAATTTATGCAGATTGCTGTGTAAGCTTTTAAAATGTTGTGCTTGGGAAAAAAGAAAAAAATAAACTGCCACATACACAAAGTAGAACCTGCAGCTTTCCTCGCTCGAATTAAATCCATCCTGCTCTGCCTGCAGGTGCATGGACCCTTTTTCTCATCTCTTTCTGTGATCATATTCTGTTCAAAATGACAAATTAATAACTTGAATAACAACAGTTCAACAGAAACAGCCTGATTACAAATCTTGATAGAAAAAGGTATTGTTGCAGGAGTGGTTTCCATTTAAAATGCAGTAAATCAGATGTCTCTGAAGGAAGAAAAGCGCAGTTTAGAAACTTATTTAAATGAAGAAATGGTAAATAGGAGAGGCAGCGCTCATTTCTCTTATTATATGGGTATGATCCAACTAAAGAAAAGCCTCAGCAGAGGAGCTGGTTCAATTTACTGTTATCAGAGGAGATTAGAGCTGAAGATCCCTGATAGCCACAAGAGCTTTCCTCTGTTATTAACTAGGCTTGGCGGTATTTTTCCTCCCTTAGAACATAAATGAAAAACCTCTTCATTTGCAATGCACGTTGGATATTTCCTGCTTTAATGCAGCATTTTTCCACTGCAGTAGTACCACGAAGTTCTGCTTTGATTATACTACTCAAGAGCACACGGTGGCAAGCTCAGTCCCACAGTGTTTGGGTTACACTACATTTTGCCCTAGCAGTTTCTGTAAGAAGCAGGAGCAGGCAATGGAGGGAGCAATGAGCTTTTCCCCTCGTTCAGTGGCTGAAGCAGGCCCCAGTGCAATGGAACATGGTCCTGGCACTCCAAAATTCATACCAGGGGCTTCCCAGCATGGGGCAAGGGGAAGGGGTTTCTCTGCTCTGTGATGGGGTTAACAGCCTTCCCCCTTTACCTGGCCAGCTATGCTTTGTCTAGAGGATGGCTATTCCACAGTGAGCTGGAAATGCTTTAACAGGCACCAGTTCAGCAGCAGTACGGAGCTCCCCATGTCAGGAGCTGTCTCAGTCCTGCAGAGAGATCAGTGCAAAGCCCTTCCACCCCAGTTTGTCAGCAGGGTGAGCTGGTGGGGCTGAACAAGCAACGCTTCTGCTCTGCTGCCCAAGGGTCAAGCCGCCCACCACTGTCTCCACCAGCCCCAGGCTCCTTTCTGCCAGTGCAGCACCTTCCTCAAGCCCACAGGTCACCTCCAGGACCGTCCTGGGTGTACCTTGCGTTCAGTGACAGTGATGGGAAGACTGTAGATCCACATCCAAGCTTTCTCAGAGAGCAATGCAAACCTGCAACAGGAGAGTCGCTCCCTCAGGAGGTGTGCAGCCCACTGATCCATGTTTATTACTTTTATTTCTCCCATTCCTTCAATTCAAGGTGATTACAAGGACATCTGAAACCGAGATGAAGGGCAGAAGCATTCATCTACCAGTTTCCCAAACTCCAAAGGTAGTGAGACTCACAGAGTATAGCTAAAATATTTCTTTTTCTCCACCTTTTACACAGACTAGATTCCTTCTTACAAAATCTTTCCCATGAAGGGAACAGCACAAGACCTTGCTCACCCTTTACTAAATCCTTATATATGTCTTAGACAGGCCTCTCATTGCCCCACTGGCAAAGAAAAAGCAGTAATATTGAGCAGAAATATTGAGTATGTCATGAGCTCTGCAGATCAGAGCAGTATTAATTTAATGTAAGGAAACACAAAAGCTCCACGCCAGCTTTCCCAGTGCTTCACAGAAAAGTGATAGTTTTCCACAGATCTGGAACTATTTGTCAGATGGGAAAATAATATATATATATTTGAAATTAAATGGCTCCCTTGAAAATGTTTAGCAGCACCTCTTCAATCGGACCAGCCAGCTGAAAATGGCATTCCTTTTCAGAAGAAAATGGGAACAATTGGTTTAAAAAGTGAGGCCAAGCAAAGACTGCAGGCAGGCTGGGGGGGCCCCAGGCCGGGGGCG
>NW_010248633.1:6230-33045 GCF_000690775.1 Eurypyga helias
CTGAGCTGGGTGCCAGGATGGCCAGTGGCTGTGGCCCATTCAGAAACACCCTTGGTGGCCCACTTTGCCCAGGCACTTCATCTGCCTCATGGGGGCTTCTCAGTGCAGCTGCCAAATACATTCACATAGAAATCGCTATCTTCTGATTTTGGCATGGGCATAGTGAGGATCTCCCGGTGACACAGATCCCTTCGCTCAGGGTTGTGTGGTTGTGAATCCACTGCTGTGCAGCCCTTGCTGAGAAGGGGGTTCGGATCTCCTCCACTCCCCTAGGAAATCCCCAACTGTGCTAGCAAGAAGTGAGCATGGTCACGGTCCCAAAATCCTGAGCTGCTGGCAGATTGCAGCTCTGCTTTCAGCATTGCAAAAGCTGTGAAAAGACATCTTCTGGTCTTTGGCTTTCCTTTCCCTTCCCCTCCCACTTCCCTTTGTAATGGGCCTTTCTGGTCTCTTAACATAAAGCAGAAAGCACTTTCCTTAATCATGTCTCTTGACACTCAGATATAAAAGTTAAACCACTTGGAGGTTGTTCCCTGGCTAAAAGGAGGGCAAGGGAAGAGGCAGAATTCCATGTTTGCAAAGGTGAAAACTGAGAAGGGAAAGGTCAGGAACCCTTTTGCACAAGAGAGGTGGTATTAACAGCTAATCGGTTCTCAAAATGTCCAGGACACAGTGACTGCCCACGCATCCAGTCTGAAAGAGGGCACACATGGAGAACCACCAGCCAGAGGAAGCTCCAGAGTCAGCCAGGACAGACAGGGATGGTCAGGGAGCTGGAAGGATCCTTCCTTGCACAACACACCCCAGCAGTAGCCCTGGCATGGCCAGTGCTGTAGCTACCATATGCAGGTGAAGTTATCGTCCTGAGGTCCGTGGGCTGGGAAGACCATCACTAGGCTCAGAGAGGGGAAAAGATGGGCCAGGCATGGGTGGACAGGGCATCCCCTCCCTCCATCATGCCAGGAACCATGCTAGCACCACAGATTAGCAGAAACAGGACCCACTCTTAGGGACCAATCTCTCCTCAGTCTCATTCAACTCTTTTGAATAGCTCCTTCCCAAGGGGCTTCCCCATTGAACATCTTCCTCGTTCTCAGAGCAAACACCAGTTCTATAATTAAGCGCTAATCAACAGTGCCTGCATGCAGAGAACAGGAGACGTGTGCTAAACCAGCGACAGAGACACGGCCACCCAAGGAGGCCACGCAGGACTGCGGTAGGAGGGCTGGTTTTAGAGCCAACTTAATTTAGGAGCTGTGTCACAGAGTAGTAACGTAAACACCAACACACACCGGGGACAAACAATTAGCAGTCTTTCATTACAGAGAAACGCAACACATGGCTTTTCGTTTTGCCTTTAATGTCTCCATCTCTGTTCCCACAGCAGCTCTATCAAAAAGGTGATGATTTACTGTGGAATGTGGCACAAAAGCGTTGCAGTTTGCTGGAAGACTCTCACTCTGTTCCCCAGCCCTGTGACTGATGCCTGGGATTTAAAGATGTGCCTGGCTCTGCCTGCATTGTGGCACGGAGCACACACCACTAAGCTCAGTTTGTGGGACCTATCTCTGCCTCCCTGTGCTGAACAATCAGGCATGGGTACTGGTGCAGGATGGTACGCTGCCATTCCCACTCATTTTCAGGTTATTTTTCTCACAGGAGGAATTTGTCCACAGGAACAGATGGAGGTGCTGGTCAGACAAGGGTGCATTCCACATTCCTCCCAGTTGATTTTCTCACCCAGAAGAATGAGTTGCAGCAGTCGGTATTCATAAAATCCTCAGGTCCAGGGGGTTGCACATTGTCTGAGCTTCATCTGTCTCATGTGAATGAGGTTGTCACAGAGGGGTTTATCAGGGCAAGCCAACATCACTGTCCCCATTCCACAGGGAAGCTGATGTTTAGGGAGGTGAACAATGGGAGAAGGAAACCCAGCAGCCAGACATCAGGTCTCCCAGAGCCCAGCCAGGGCTCAGCCATCCACAGACACAGAGAAATGAACTGCAAGATGCCTGCCTGCCTTCTGTCATCACAACATTATTCTCGTAATGTTTCTGTTGGGTACAGAAACAACCTGGACCCTAAAGCCCTGTGAGGTGAAGAAGTAAATTGTGCAGATAACTACAGTTTTTAAGATGGGGCATAAAAAATTTATGTCTCAGATTAATGTTTGACTCAGTCCAGTCCTGGAGATGTCCAGATCCTTGGGCATCTCAGCTCTCTGTTTTAAAGGTCAATTTTATCCACAAGGAACTCTGGAAGCAGGGTATGTGCAGAGAGCCTAATTAGACTGCTGTAGCTACAGAAGCAGTGAGAAAGAAACCTCATGATAACACAGTCCTCCTGTCCCAGGGGCTCCCACCACCTCAACTGTTTTCCAGCCTGCCTCTCTCATCCAAGAGATGAATGCGTAAACCCCCCGGTATTTTGGGAGGGATCCTTTCATTCCTCTTTGTTTCAGGGACTCCCACTCTGTCAAATTTGAGGAAAGAACTTCTCAGAGCTCTTAAGGGGCACCATGGTTTTTTTTTATGTCAACAGCCGACCCATGTCGCACCTACATGGGTGTTTAGAAAGCGTTGCCTACACATCCCTAACGAGATGCTAGATCCTGTCCGCCTCAGGAGAAGCAAGAGCAGACCCGTCACACCTGCCTGATCCCTGCCATGGCTGAGCAAGAGCACGGCTTTTCACTCCATCAAATAAATTAAGATCTGCTTAATTTATTTGTGTGTTTAAATCTCCATTCAGAAACAGAACATGGCCCAAACCTCCTCACAGACGGAATGCCAAAAGCCTGGGTGGAGAATGGAAAATGTTGTTCTTGCCATGACATGATTTCTGATGAAAAATTATTCCCTTGGAAAGCTACCCACCGCATTTACCTGCTCACAGCTGTGAACCACCCAGCGATGCCCTGCATAAGCCAGCAATGTTAGCAGAGCAACATATTCTAGCTGGTTTTTCATGTGATAAATTGATGGTAATAAAGACAAGAGTGAAAACAAACAGCAATCCCTGCCAACAAACCACAAAATCCAGCCTGGGAGCGTTCCCCAACTCCTTTGTCTCCCTTCTCTCTCCCAAGGGACTCATCCAAGCCCTGCCCAGCACCCATCTCTCCCATAGCCCCAGCTTAGCCAGGCCCACAGCATGAGAGCAGAGAGGCATTGAACAGAGGATAACAGCCACAAGAAAGCCACCGGCCAAGTTTGGGCAGGTACACAGGTCTCCACACGGCCAGCATCTGCTGCCCAGCCTCACGTCAGTGCAGTGCCCAGGGGCCCTGTGAGCTTTGCGTCAAGCTTTTACTTAACTTTTCACCTTTATTATGCCCTTGTTCTTGAATTTAATAATGTATCAACCTGAAATCTAATAGAAGGGGGAAAATAATGTTATAGACCCACAATGTCATAAATTGAGCAAGGACAGAAAGTCTTTCATCCTAACCCTTCCAAGCAAAAGCTCTTTCATTTACCCCAGACTTACAGCATAGAGGTTGGAACAAACTCGTAAGAGGTAAATCACATCAGGTATTACAGCAAACCTTGGAGAAAGAGGACAGTGAGCTATTACATTGATGTTTTGTTTGTCTTTGCAAGTGTGCTGCCATCCTGCCGATTTGTATTCCCAGGGACACAGACCACTTGATCATGTCCCCACGGCAGGTCCCAAGGCAGTCATCAGCTTCTGGAAGGTGTTGGTTGGACGCATGGCCCCCCTGACCTTCTCCACGCTACACTGTCTCTGTGACCTCTGGCTTTTTTCCACACACACACTTTTCTTTAAATAATAGTGGAAAGCACAGTGTGGCAAGCAAGTCCCCAAGGTCTGGAAGGAGGAAAAGCAGTACCAAAACCCAGCTCAAGCCCCCTGTGCCAGGACCCTCTGACTCCCCCACAGGCAGCTGCAGTCCAGGATCCATTGTTTTCTGGAGAAAAGCCTGACCACGTGTGCTCAATGCAGAGGACAAAATTGCTGCACAAATCAGAATATTAGTTTATAGCTGTGAATATGTAGGTATTTGCTCACTGAGAGAGAATCAAATTTATTTACTCGGGGTCCAGGCCTGAGTTTTGTGTTAGTATTCCCTGAACAGTGCAGGGAAAATGGCAGCTTTTGAAGGAATATTAGGGAACTTCAAACCAGCTGATCCATTTTGGAGAGCCAGTTCTGGGGTCCCTCAGTACAAGACAGACATGGACATACTGGAGCGAGACCAGTAAAGGGCCACCGACATGATTTAAGGCTTGGAGAGTCAGGCATACAAGGAGAGGCTGAGAGGCATGTGATGTTCATCCCAGAGAAGGCTCAGGGGGATCTGATCCATGTGCGTAAATGCCTGAAGGGGGGAGTACAGAAAACAGAGACAGGCTCTTTTCAGTGGGTCCTGGGACAGGACAAGATGAAAATCCGGTCAAACATTAAAAAATGGTTTTCCTCTGGTAGCAGACAAACATGTGTCCCAGAGAGCTCATGCGTCTCCATCCTTGGACCTACTCAAAAACCAGCTGGACACAGACATGGGCAGACGGCTCTGCCTCACCCTGCTTTGAGCAGGGGGGTGGACTAGACCATCTCCAGAGGCCCCATGCCACCTCGATCGCTCTGAAGTGCTGCAGGGTCTTGCTCCCTGGTGTGCTGCAGAAGCCTGTGACTCTTGTGGCTAATCAAAGCCAACATCCCAGCTCAGACTTTCCTCCCGAACACTTGGACCAAACTGCTCACAAACAATTCACAGAGCAGGAAGGAACACTAACGATCATCCAAGAAGTACTTTTTAAATAACGAATAGTCATGAGACATTCATAAACTGCTAGCAAACAGTTTATGAGAGGAGAAGTAGCCAAATTCATTAAATAAATTATACATTACTTTTTATTCCTCCTTCAGCTCTATTAAAGATCATAAAACAATATGTATGTGGCCACAGACAGGCTAATGATAAATATCTGTCAAAAATAAATGAAAGAATGTAAACATCCCATGATATGTCAACCAATGGAAGACATCTGTAAATACAGTATTGTAAAATTACAATGATAAACTTAATACAACAGTCTAATAGCAAACTCAGAATTAGTTACTTAAAAATAAACCAAGGTTCAATAACTATTCATTTGGTTCAACTGACAAAATATTTCAATTATTACTACTGCACTAATTTCCTATTTATTCCATAAACTATGTTAAACATCTCGTTCATCTCTTTCCTTAATGAATGTGTTTGAGACAAGCCACGGTTTGTTCTCAAACCATTTGCCAGATTAAAAGTGATGGAGAGCGAGCAAGTTAATCCTCATCAATCTTTTGTCCTCACCCCCCACCATTTCCTTCCCACCAAGATGTTAAGATCTATATTTTGCTCTCACACATGCTGATATGAATTCAGTGTAACAGCATCAGAGCTGCACCAGTGTTGCCAAGAATTATTCCTGTCCCTGGGGGAGAAGGATAATGCCTCAGTGTAAGCATACAACACTCGGCCTGATCTCAGGGATGCACAAAATGGGAGCTGAATATGTGTGTCCCAGAGCCAAGGGACATGAGGACAAGTTTGGTTTGATCATATCCAGTCCTGTCACCTCAGGCATGAGGTGACAGGACTGGATAAGAGACTGCAGAGCAAGGACAGCACAAGGATGTCCCCATGGTTTCTTTGGCTGCCAGGCTGTGTATGGGCTGCTTGGCTCAGTGTGCATGTGGCATGCCCAGCCCCACCTCTGCAATCCCTTCTGCACAGACAACAAGACCTGGGCTTGCTGACCTTTTCCTCCTCCCAACCCCATTCCAAATACAGTCCTCAGGTGATAAGGAGTGTAAACCCACCAACCGGCACCTCAGAGGGCCAGATGGACACCAGGATGGCAGCCAGTGCTCTGAATTTGTGTAAGAGCAGTCCAAATGGTTTAGACCTAAGGTTCATGTAGCCCACCATCCTTTCTCTGACAGCAACCAGTGTCAGCCATCTAAGAGACAGTACAAGAACAGCAAATTTAGGTATTTCCTTGATGTATTTTTCAACCCTCCAGAGATCTGCCGCTTGGAGACAGAGGTGGCATTTTTATATTTAACAGCCCTCCATGGATTTTTCTCTCCATTAATTTGCTTAATTTTTGAACCAAAGTAAACTTTCTGCATCTGCTGCTTCTGAAGAAAGGGTTTCCACAGCTTAACTGCACGTGGGGACAAGAGGAGCTGCCTTCATTTGGTCTTGAGCATGTCACCTGCAGGTTTCAGCAGGTGTCAGGAGGTATTACCCTGGAAGAGACAGTGAAATTTGTTCCCTATTCACCCTCTACACATCAATCAGGATTTTACAGCCCTCTGTAGATTCCTGAGGAACGAATCTTCTCAAAAAAAGTCATTCCTAGCAGACCAAATTTAACCATGTGTCTACTCATTACCACTATTGGCATAGCTTCCACCAAGTCGTCTGCTGCAGATGGCAGACTATCACATGTAACTACATGGCCCGTTCCAATCCTTTTTAAAAAATAGCATCATATCTGTCATTTTTCAGTCTGATATTGGGGCTATCTACAGCAAAAGATTACATCCTACAATGAACAGGTCCGTTACTTCATTCTTGATCTTGAAGGCATGTGGATGGTACCATCTGGCCCTGGCAATCTGCTGCTGTTCATCTTGCTGTGTTCCTCGGTAACTTCCTCTAGCAATGCTGCCCATCATGACA
The DNA here is from genome assembly GCF_000690775.1 of Eurypyga helias. NCBI lineage: Eukaryota > Metazoa > Chordata > Aves > Eurypygiformes > Eurypygidae > Eurypyga > Eurypyga helias. Next base: position 12,928 of record NW_010248633.1, read on the forward strand.
AGCTCCTGTAAAGAGAGGCTCTGAGGTGCAAACCTCCCTGAGCCTTGCTGGGCACAGATGCAGAACAAGCCACGTGTTTTCCTGCTGTGGCTTTCCCTGCTCTGAGCACTCCCATTACACCTGGGCTATCAAAGGCTCTATGGGTTGTCAATTTTCCAGCTCCTGAGAGTTGAACAAAACCTTTTTTTAGTGTTTTCGTAAGCTGCTCCTGCAATTTTTTCACCTTCTGGTGGGGGCTGTCTTTTGTGGTTTTCCACGTAACAAGTCAATGTTTACATTCTCTTCTCAATTCCTTATCTGGATATTGGTTCTATTTTTCTGAAGATTTTTTCATATTCTCATATTCTCCTGACTTGGTGTTTATCCATGTTTTTTCTTTTTTGCTCATTCTGAAGAGTTTTATGGAGGCGACAGTTGAGTATCCCAGCGAGAGTGAAAGGGCTGTGGCAGCTAATGGGGAACTCCTAAGGGAGCTTGTCGAGGAACAATAAAGCCCTTGCTTTTGCTCCCCCTCACTCAATCCCAGTCACCACTGACATGGCCTGATTATGTTTTGGGCATCTTACACAGGTACCCAGAGCACGTGTTTTCCCAGATCGTTGTCCATGCAATTGGCACACCTCTACAATCAGACCCTTGCACAAGCAGGAGAGACAAAACACCGCACATTCATTTCAGTTCCTAGAGAGAGAAACTGGCCTCATCTTCTCAGGGCCTTAGCATTTCACAACAACCATGGAAAGTGATTTTATTCTGCAGAGATTAGCCGTGGAAGAAAAAAACACATACTCTATTCATTGTGCAGATAAAATACTCAATGACTAATTTTTTGTGACATGTATATCCAGTTATGACTTCTGCCTTTATTCCTAGAGTCATGAAAGTAAATGTCATAACAGAGATCAACCATCATATATTTTAATGTACTCAGAGGATAATGTCTCTACTGAAGAGTATACATAGCAAGAATGTCTCATTTTGGAGGGTGCTTTATGTCAAGTGCTGTTTCAGATCATTTTGCAGCTAGGTTGGATGTCCTGTTGTTTCTTGGCAACTACATCCTCCCTGGGTCTTCCAGTCCCAATACTGACAGGCAGCAGGATGCATTTGCAAAGAATCTGAAGTGGCAACTCAGCCACTCATCCATCTCCTTAAAACAGACTTCTTCTTTCCTGAGATGCCACAATAATCACTAGAAATATATTTAAAATTGGAAAGATAAAAATAAATACAGGGTTTTCTTCACAACTTCCCCTCACTGGCCCAAAAAGGGAAGACCTGCCCTTGGTTTCTCAGGTAATTAATGCTCAGAAAACAGGTACTCTTGGAAATTCCTTTTCATATTTTATCCAACTCTTCATGGCATATGTCCTGCGAACCACAACAGTGGGTTGTAGGCTTTGCACCTATGCCAGGTTCCCTGTGCCAATATCCTTCTTCTAGAGCAGTTTTCAGACAGAGCCAGCAGGATCCCTGAACTAATCCTAAGAGAGTGGAAAGCTGGAAATGGAAATGCGATTTTTCATCCTTTTTTTCAAGCGAAGGTTTTCTTTCAAATCGGCTGCTTCAGCTTCTGACCTTCTGGGTGCTGTGACTCCCAGTGCCCATTGAAACCAGGGACACCAGGGCTCCCCAGAGGACAGTCTATGGCACAGCTCCACTGCTCAACAAGCAGACCCAGGGCTGTCAGTTGTCCCGTCAGTCTGTTCTCCCATTTGGTGTTCACACGTTTCCTTCCCACCACTAAACCAAGGGGACAGGGACACCCACAGCCACACGCCAGCCTCATCGCAGGTTGCCTGGCACGTGAGGGGAGGGATGGACGACTTTTGTGGGGTTTGTGTTTTGTTGAGGGCACAGCATGAGAGAAATGTGTGGGTTTAGAAGTTTTCAGGAGGTCCCAGTTTTGGGGAAGAGTCAGACTCGTTCTTTCATCATGCACTATTGCATTGTTTTGTGTCGGATCTCCTCTGAATGCAAGAGTCCTCCCATGCTTTCATTACCCCTGTTTTCCCATTAAACCCACTTACCTCCTGCCAGGTCAAAACTGGCTGAAAAACCGTTACAGCAGATTAGGAGCCTGAGAAACAGCAGCAACCTCAGCTGTGGGGAAGGACTGATCTGCTCCTGAAGTCCCACCACCCTCCTCCCAAAGGGAAAAATCCCTGATGCAGCAGAGATCACACTGAATTAACCCTTCAGCATCCAGGGCGGCTGTGTTACTCACTCAGTCTCCATCTTCCTCAGTATGAAACGAACTAATTTGACCAAAAGAAAACAAATATTTTGTAAAAGACAGAGTTCCAGAATATCACACACAATATGCTTCTAAGCAGAGGGACTGGGCTGGGTTATTAAACTTGAAAGACTGGTAATAAAACAGAGTTACTCTGTTGACAGAAATAAGGTCACAAATAATGTAATCAGTGTGCCCACCCCAAAACTGAGACAGCCTTTCTGTACAAATCACTGCTGTCCTCATCTACCACCCTGCCCCAGTAGTCCTCTGTTGTGCTTATCACAAAGATCTGCTGAGATCCTCCCTGCTCCCTGGACCTGAGTGGCCACTTGCATTTGCAATAAAGGTTTCTGACCGGCATCCGTATTCCTGGTCATCCTGGCTTCCTTGCTGGGAAAGAGGGCCATTTACGGCACGGGGCAGATGAAATCATCATCAGAAGTTGACACCTTTTACATCCTGCTATAAAACAGGCTGCAGGAGAAGAGCAATAAATCATTGGGTCATCACCTTCTTCAAACTGGACCTGCAGGGTTTAAAAGAGAAACGCTTGCCCCAGGATCACTGCAGAGAAATAGCTGCTGGATCACGGGGGGTGTGAAGGGGACAGTGTCTCACCCAGAGCAATTTCTATGCCACTGCTCAAAACCCCCTGACATTCTCCCCACGGGGTCTGCCAGGAAATTGCCCATGACCTGGGCAAGGTCCTCCTTCCACCAGAGCATCCTGAGGCTCCAAATTGCACAGTGGTGCAGTCTCCCGGCTGTGGGCAGCTAACCCTTTCCCTGCCTGCCTGCCACTCTCCTCCCCCTACAACTTTCGTCCTGCTCCCACCCCTGCCCACCCCAACATGGACTAGGTGGCAACAGGAACGAGGGCAAAAACAGGCCAGGGATGGGCTTACTGCATCCTCCCTTGGCCTCATGTGGCATTTTTCTTCTGAAGTGGCTGGACACAGCCCTGGCTGATGGGGTGGGAAGGGAGCTGGGGTCTGGCTCAGCCCATCCCAGCTCCCCAGGTGGGATGGAGGGAGGTAACAAGACTGGTTGGCAATGCGTCCACTTGTGTATTACTAAGATATCTTGGGAAAAACTCACGGGTCGGAAAGGGACCCAAGCAGGGAACATTTGTCATTTGGGATGTAATGAAAGTGCTTTAGTTAAAAAAAATAAACCCAGCTTTAAAAAGAAGCATGAGATGGATTCATTCCAGGATTATTCAAATACCTTGCTTTGGGGGAATATACTTCACTTCTCTTTTAACTTTAATATCACATTAGAGGCTGTTTCTGGGATGGTGGATACTGTATTCTGAACACTTTATCGCCAGACTCTGAGAGCTAGTGAAGTGTTTTGGATAATAGAAATGAATAATGTATCATGCATTCATTGCCTACCAGACTGATTTGTTTACTAATAATTTAGTTTAAAGTGCATTATTGTTTTACTACTCACACACTGATTTACTTCCAAACACTGACAGAACAGATATCATTAAATTAGAATAATTTTTAACTCTAAAAATATATTGTTTACAATTTGCTCCTTAGCAAGGCACTTGGTCTGAGCTGCATATATTTGTCTCTAGGATTATGAGTCCAAAGCGATATTTGAGCTGATTATTTCTAGGATATTTCAAGACTCACTTTCATATCCAGCATCCATTGCAGTCCTCTTGTTACTCCGCCCTTCAGCGAAGAACCTCAGTAAAAACAAGAAAAGGAAAGACCCTCTGCAAGATCCTTTAGCAGAAACCAAGCCTGAGGCTCCATGATGAGCTTCACCCTGGACTGACTCTGAATCCTGTGAAGAATAGCATGTGCAGCATTCAATAATTCTGCGCATAACTTTGCAGTGCAAAAATAGTTAGAGGTAGATCCTTTAGCATATTTTGCAACGTGTAACAATTTTGTGCTCATGAAATGCAGAAACAGAATAAATTGAGCTTTGAAACCTCTCCCTCTACTTAGACTTTTGTGGAATAAAGTTCCTGCACTGAAGAAAGGTAGGGAGTGAGGTTTAGGCCATGCTGCTAGTAGGGGCGGCACCTATTTGGAGTAATTTGCACAGAAGCTCAGTTAACTCGTAGCGATACTGTGACGGCAAATATCTATTATACATGAGTTCCATTTTCCGCAGGACCAAGGCTGCTAAATGTATTCCTAATAGTAGCATGTCGTTCAGGAGTGTAGATAATGAGACCTATGAAGAAAGACGAACAAACTGAGGCTTTTCAGCGTAAAATAGAGGAGACCGGCAAAGGGAAGGGTGTGGAAGCATCCTTTAAAGATGGAAAAGGCTGCTGCAAAGAGAGAGATTGATTGTTTTCACTCTCTGTGGAAGGTAGGAATTCATGTATTTAAAATAAAGTATGAAATATTCCCTTTACTCATTAGGAACTTGAAGAAAAAATTTTTAAGTGGTAGAGGACCGGAGTAGATTGTCTCATGCAACTGCAGCGCTGGGAGGCTGCAAGAAGTGCCTGGACCAGCATCTATGGGGTGAGATGGGGCTGACCCTGCTGAGCTGGTGGAAACCTAGCTCAGCTCCGGGTTCTTCCACAGCCTTTTTCCAAGCCTTTTCATTTACGGCTGAGGACTGCAGTGCTGGAGCTATGGAGTGCACTGTGTGTAGCTGTCAATGCCTTCAGAGACCTGGCTTTAAAAAGACACAAATATATTCTGAATGACTTGTATTTTCAGTACTTGCATTTGAGATAATAAAAATTATGCTGTAGGCAGGTTCTGGATGGATTTGCTGCTGGGTGTGCTCAGCCTTCATCTGCTCTTAACTGCGATCTGAGAGTGGTTTGGAGGAAGAGGATGGGACCACCGCCATTCAACATAAATGGGGTCACAGGATGTTTGTTCTGGAGGTAGAAAATTACCTCCCACTGATGTTACATCTGTTAATTTGCTACAAAGAAGAAACTGAGGTTTCACAAAACCTCAGTCTTGGCTCCCCATCGGGACTGCCTGCAAAACCTCCAAAGAGAAAATCAATATAAGCTGTTGGGCTACAAAGAGCCCACAGTAGGCAATTTTTTTATTATTATTATTTTTATTTATTTTCCTCCCCCTTCAGACTTTGAGAAATTAACAATGTCAGAGAAGAGGAAAGCATCCTGACATTGCTTTTATGGATAAGAACTGGGAAAAGATTGTACAGCTTACAGCATGCGAAAGAAATTAAACTGCAGTATACAAAACCCCAATATCCCAGCTGCAGGCTCATCCACTGGGTGAAACCAATCTAATTTGTTGGACTCTTTATTCCCAAAGGCTCCTGAGATCTTGGAGTAAAAGAAAGTAGATACCAGGAGAGAAAAGAAAGTTTCCAGCCCAGGGGAGCAAAAGGGATGTCACGGTTACTTAAAAATTGAGAGGGGACAGTGAAATGGAAGGCAACCTTAGGTGCCTTCAAGCACTGCCAAGCAGATCATGGAAGATAAGTGCCAGCGTTGTCAGAGCTTGAATTTTTCTGATAACATTGATGGAGTAGCTGTGCACGACAGCAGAGGTTTGAAAGCCTCAGAGCTATTGTTGATGCAAATGTAGAGCAAGAGCTAGAACAGCAGTTCCCAACCTATCACAGCCAACACAGTCCCAAGAGATCCTCCTGCTTTGCTCCAGGAAACTGTTGGGGAAGGGCAGGGGGGAGCCTTCAGCCCAGCAAACACAGAGTGCAGAGGGCTGTGATGCTCACAGAGCAGTAGGGGGTTAAAGGAGAGCAAATATACTGGTCAGCGAGGTAGGAGGCAGCAGCCTGAAGGAGGTGCAGGAAAGTCACCCAGTCACCAGGTACCCAAAAGGTTGCCTGTGGTTCAGCTTGTGTGGAAAAGCACTGAGATTAAAATGCTCTAGGCTATGAAAATTATTTCCTTAACACACTGAGCAAACAGACTTTACATATATCACAGAGAACAAGGGACAGTTAGTCATCTGCAATTGGCAAGTTTTCATAAACACTTACGCTTCTGGGAGCTGTCATGAATATTCCCTCAGAGCACAGGAAGGGATTCACAGTCTGCCCTGCAGACATGTGCAATTTTATATAACGAAGTGCTGCAGCTTTCACAGAATGGTCAAAGCCTCAACAAGATTATTCAAGAACTTAGTCACTGTCCTTTGTCTCAAAACTGTACTTCTTGATGCACTGATGACTGGACTTGAATCACAGCATCATGTGTGCTGGAGGTCCATAGTCTAACCTCCTGCTCAAACCAGGGACAGTCAGAGCAACCTGTTCCAAGCTTTGCCCAGTTGAGGTTGAATGTCTCACAGACTCTCTGCACCCTTGGTTTGATCACCCTTAGGGTGATTTTTTTTTCCTTTCTATCTAATGATGATTTCCCTTGTTCCAACTTGTGGACTCTCACCTTTCCACCATGTACATCTGGGAAGAGCTTTCTCCGTACTCTCCCATCAGTCTGTTGTAGATAGCAACGAGATGTCAGCTTCACCTTCTCTTATTCAGGCTGAACAGACCCAGCTCAGTCAGCCTCTGTATGTCCTGTTCTCCAGCCCTGATCATTTTGGTGGCCTCTGTTGGACTCACTGGTCATGCACTGGGAGCCAAAACAGCCCAGCACTGCAGAAGGTTCCCCTCCCTGGCCAAGCTGGCTGCACTCTTGCTAATTCAGCTTTTGCAGGGGCAGGGTGTTGGTTCATGCTTGACTTGTCCGCCAGCAACCTCGGGACCTTTTTCTGCAAAACTGCCCATGTGTTTAGTGGTGTTGGGTTATTCCCTCTCGGAAGAGGATTTTGCTTTTGTCTTTGTTGAACTTTGTGAAATTCTCAACAGCCAATTTCTGCAGCGTGTAGACAGCAGCCCTGTCTTCTGGCATACCCACCATTCCCCCCAGATTATGTAGAAGACAGTCCAAAGTCTGTGCTGTCAAGGAGAGCAGATTTATTCTGCAATAGCTACAAGAACCTCGGTATGTTTCCATGCAATTTCAAATATAAATTAATATGATTATTTTTAATTGAAATGGAGTGGAGTCTACATTCTGTGCTCCAAACTCCTCGCAAACTAAAATTTCTGATGCTTGACCTGCTCATATATCTAAATCTGTCTTTCCTCATTCATATTAGAACTGGTAGAATTAATATATTATTCAGTGATTTAGACCTTCCATCCATGATCCAAACCTATTTTCTGCAAATGTATTCATTGCTTCCTCATGTTTGTTGACTTGTCATGTGAAGGACATTCAGCCTATATAGAGTATTTGGGAACATTTTGCTTTGTTTGCAAAACATTATCTGCGGTGGGGAGGTCGTTTGAGTCTCAAAGTATTGTTCCCACCACCAGACTCTTCATAAATGAAAGATTAGTGAATTACAAATGCAGATACGTAATAGCTACAGAATATTGAATAATAAGTGGCTGGGTCTACTTCCAGTTCCAGTTGCCACACAAATACCCCTATTTACTTTTGTTCTGGAATGAGGGAGAGCTTGTTTCCCAAAGGCTGGTGGAGGTGTGTATCTTGAATTCCCCCTCATGTCCATGGCTAAGGACTAAGAAGGGGGCTTTGTAGGATTGCCCAAAAACTCATATCAATTGGGAACACACCTTCACGAGCATGTTCATTGTTCAGTTGGAGTTTGCACTGTAACTAGTTGGACAAGCTCTCAAATTACTTTTGCAGGTATTGTAGGGATAAGTTAGAGGAGTGTCTAAGGGATAGCTTAGAGAAGGAGAGGGGTGCAGAATTGCAGCTACTTTACTCAGGGCATCACCAAGACATGCTGAGCTCAGTCCCACCCTGACACAAAACTGTCCCATGCCACTGCCAGGTAGGGTTGAGTCCTCAGGACCTCCTAAGCTTTGCCTGACCCCTTGTTGTCCACATGTCTGCATGCAAGGAGCGCTGGAAGGACTGGCCTGCAGGCTTTGCTGGGTCCTCTGGGACCTCTACAGATCTACCTTCCTGGTACCCTGGGGGTTGCAGGGCAGCCTCTCATCCCACTGGCTGGAGTTTCACTCCCAAAGTCCAGCTGGATCCCACCTCTGGCTACAAGGAGCACCCAGGTGCCAGAGATCCACACACCTACAGCCCAGTCCACCTTGCTGAAGAAATCCCAATCAATATTCCCCATTAGAGAGCTACTGAGGTGGAAGTAATTTAGCCATGAGTAGTTGCTGGAGGTCTGATCCTCTTTCAGCTTCAGGCTGTGAATGCTCTTAGGGTGAAAGATTTACAGCGTTTTGGAGAGACAGGGTTATACTTCATGAGACAGGAACATTGACAAGCTGGGCCTTTTCATCTTCATTCCCCTCCTGAAATCCCTCTTGATTCATGACAGTTTGTCCTTCTCGTTGGTGTAATGAAATATAAATGTTTATGTTGATATATAAAGATTGCAACATTGATTTTCTTTTCTGCAGTAGATTTGATTACTATCAAGCTTCCAAAGCCTTCCCGAGGTCTTTTTTTATTTTATTGCGACACCTTTTCAAACTCACAGCTTTTTCCTAATTGTATTTTCTGCTGAGAAAAGCATGTGGAAGAATTTGAAAAGGATGCAGGTGAGGTCTCAAAGGGGCTATTTCAATGCATTAAAATGTTGAGACGCTCTGATTTTACAAAGAAAGGTCTTCACAAATTACATATTTGCAAAAACTTGAGATTAAATTATAAATATAAGACTGCAAGTAAAGTTATTTCACATTTATTATTACTTCCTCTAGATTTTCATTTTATATCAAATCCCTGGGGTTTTGGAGCTTTGCTGATATTTTGAAACTATTTGTATTCCTATTTCAGTGTATGATACCTTCAATATGCTTACAGGAACGGATGAGCAGATGTGGATAAAATGTACAGGTGCCTTAAATATGGTCAAAAATGGAGCCAGCTTTAGTGTTTAGACAACATATTTTTCTCTCTGTATTAAACCTGCACTAGTCTCAAACCTGAAGAAGAAACTCCAGTCTGGAAACCTTTGAGAGAACTGAAGCTTTTGATACCTACAGTTAAATCTTATACCTCGGTCTAATTAAGGCTCCATTTACATGTCCTACTCTGCACTGTAGAATTGAAAAAAAAGGAAATGATGAGACTGTTCCACTGCAGTATCTCAAATTCTCAAGATGTAAAAAATGCTAGAAACCTCAGAAGTGCTCGTGCTATTCCAGACCAAGACATAGAAATCACCCAGAGGCTACTGGGACAATTTCTTATACAGCTGGTCTGTTCCAGGCGCTAAGCTGGTCCTACAGCAAACACTTCTTTGTTAAGCTGCTTAGAGTTATTGATTTACTGAGACAGAATGTTAATTATTATGGAATCCATGAAAAAGCTTGTTGTTTTCTTTTTTCTTAACGAACAGTGTTCTCCAATTAATCTTTTTGCTTTGTTATGAATGCGGGAAAGATTCTTTGTAACTACCAAAGAAATTGATTTTTTGGGTTTCAATGTGTTTATGTTCAGCACAACTTCACCATTTCCTTGTTTGCTAAAAAAAGGGATGTAAATGGAGTTGGAGAAGGCTTTTCCCTAGAGTTCCTCACTTAGGGGTTTAAAAATCAGTTTCTTTCAGTTAAGGAATATACTGAGGATAGTTCCTCAACTCACACATGTTCTGAATCCCAGTTGTTCAGCTGTAAGAGACACAAGGAAGTGATGTGACCCTGAATCTTCCCACATGCCAGTGAGGGCCTGGGCTGCAGGGCAAAAGCAGCACTTGGGGCTGAAGCTCGCAGAAAGTCAGGCACAAAGACCCCCAGCTGCAGATCTCATGGGGTGCAAGCCTGAGGGGCACTCTGGGCAGTTCACGGCCATCAGGACTTCAAGAGTCATGCAGATGCCTGCAGGCAGAAATTTTGGTACTTCTGGGATTTTAGTGAGATAAATGGTGGCATTTCAATGGATATTTGCACCTGTAAGATGCACAGGGGGAAGTGATAATCTAATATTTCAACTCTGGAATGACAGACAAATACCTGGATGCCTTCACCAATCCAACCCTACGCAAACATACACACCTTCACTTGGTATTTCTCCTCCACCTCCTCCAGGATACATCTGAATCCTAGATGAAAACTCATTCAGCATTAAACACTTTGTTAGCTGGATTAGCCTGAGGGGTTGCTCATAATTGCAGCATTGTTAGGGCTGCTTTTCATTTTAAATCAATCTGTTAAAGATGTTTTCACATACAGAGTCCTGTAATTTTCCTAGTAGTGGGCTGGGCTCAAACTCCTTGCTAAGCTGATAGATGGCTTTTTTTATAAAGTCAATTACAGTAGAAAATCCACTAATACAAAGGGCATAATGCAATTATTTGGAATTGATTTCTTATAAGCTTATGAATAGACATTTGGGCAAGTTCAAGTTTGCTGAGAGAGTTTATAATAATAGCTGTCACGTTTTACATTAGCTTTCATCCCAGGAGACTTCAAAGCACTTTACAAATCCTGAACTCACATCTCTAAAGAGGACGCATGGCCCGATGCCCACCTGCCTTTTGCTCAGGAAATCTGCATTTGATTCCCACTTTCACCACAGTCTTCCAGAACGATCTTGCACAAGTCTTCAGACCTCTGCTCCAAAAAGAACAAAAATGCCCGCTCTTTCTGCAGGGTTGTGGGAGGAGAGACACCGAAATGACTGGCAGGACTAAGAGGGTGCCAAACAATGTGGAAGAAGTCCATTTAGCCTAAGATCATCTCTTAGGACAAGACTCAAATGGCCTGATTTACCCCTTGAAGTCAGATGCTGATTCATCTGGTCCCTTTGGCTGAAACCCTTAGGTAAAACTACTGCAGTGCCAGAGGGTGGGATTGATCCTATTTGTTTGCCTAAAATGGGGATACAACCCACTGCCACAGGGTGTCTACTTCTCTCTGTGGACTTTAAAGGAAACTAAGGGTGAAGAACATGGGTTTAGGCTTGTTACTTTTCACTATCTAAAGTTAAAGGACTCCTCCCCAGTATGCCGTGGAAGTCGCAGCAGTTGATTCAGAGCTATGGCGCTTTGGTTTTTAGTAGTTAAAGGCAAGTGGTGATGATAATAGTAACAACAGTGATGATAATGAGCTAGGAAAGTGTTCAGGAGAATGTAGGCACCCACCAGAGAGCCAGGGAGGAAGGAAGCAAAAGGATGACAGCCAAGTATGAACAGTGGAACTGATGGTTAAAAATATGGCTCATTCTTAGTGGTTCATTAATGGCACTTGGTGCATTTATGTGAAACTTTATTTGATCATTTTGCAAAGCTCCAAAGTAATCCAAAGGCAAAACCTTCACAAGAAAATAGGAATGACGTACTGTGAGAGGCTTTAATGAGGTTGTCAGTGTTGTTACTGGTCTTTCCTGGCCAATGCAGCCTATAGCTGGGAGAAATTTCATTAAAAATCTAAATAAAGACAAAGGTCTGAAGTAAAATTGAGGCATGCATTCCCCTTGCTATAAATATGTTCTGCATGTCTGTAAGGAACAAGAAGGAGTCGTGGTTTTATTTATTTTTTCCCTCTAAGATGAGCTTCATGTAAGTACGCTGACCAGGGAGAGCAGCATGAGCACAGATGGTGTTGTGCTCAAGTAAAGCCATTTTTCATCTGGCATGTCTCACAGCTGGCATCCTGGTCTAGTCTCTTTTTTTGCCTTTTTATTTTTCAAAGATGCAGTGGACATAAAATAAACCTGACCCTTCTTTATTTGTATTTGTAGCAGTTTGTACCATTTAGAGAATGGTTGTGATATTCTAAGTAGGCCAGATAATAACTAATAGACTAGATAATTGCACCATCAAGCCTGCTGCCTTGTAAGAATGAGGATGTACTACTCTAATATTTAAAAACTTTCAAAATTGTTTCAGACATAAGGGGATTTTATAATATTTACTGTGCAGCACCTCAGAAGCCAGCCTGATGAAGTGCCAGGCTTAACTGAAGTTATTGTAATCATGACACTGTTTTTAAAAGGACCTGAGAAAAGAGGCATTATAAAGAAATATTGACAGGTTAAATAGATTCTATTATGGGAACTGGGAAATTGCTCAATTAAAGCATGTGTATATTACAACATTAGGCAATTATTAAATTAACAGATGGCAGAGACTTCTCAGAGCTCTGAAAAATGCAGGCATGAAGCTGACTGTCCTCAATCCCTGGCATGTGGGAATTCAGGAGATGAAACCGATGCCTTGATCTTACTGTAGCAATAACAGCGTAACTCACACCATGATGAAAACCCTGCACATTTCTCCCACTCCCCCAGTTAATAGTAAAATAGTCCCCAAAAGATTATTTTCCTTGTTGCCCAGTTAGCAGCAAATGTGCTTGCGGAAAAATAACGGGGGTAGGTAGGGGAACCGGGGAAGGCTAACTCTCATCACCTTTTTGCCCGCGATCGCAGAGGCTGGGAATACTCACCTGAGACACAGGTCCATCTCCCTCCTGTTCTGGAGGGATCCCTGTCATATTCTGGACCCGCACAACCACCTGCTCTGAAGCACAATGTGGAAGTGAGCACTTTCCATCTTTCTTCTTTAAAATGTTCTCCTTGCTTAAGGGATTAAATTTCACTGGAACAAAAATTGTAATACTGGCAAACCATCACATCCTCTACACAGCTCCGGAAATCTGCTAAGCAGTACGATATCCCTGGTGGGGGCAGGTGCATTAAGGCCTCCTGGGAAGGGATGGTGGTAAGAGCCCTGTGACAAGTGAGACACAGACCCTTGCCCTGCTCTGGACATGCAAGAGATTGAGTATGATTCTGACCCTCGGCTGAGCCCTGGCCCCTCCAGGAAAGGGACTCTTCACTCCTTGCTGCTGGCAGTTTTCTCGACTGCAAGGATTTTTTAGGTCGTTATTAAATCCAAGAGCAAAAGCTTGAGAAAAGTTCATTAGCCTGGAGGTAAGAAGAGTAGCTTGGGAAGCAGATTTGCTTCAGGGAACAGTTAATTGCTTATACAAAGCTCCACAGTGTTGAAAAAGTGAGATTTACCATCCAGGCATCCAGGCTGTCTCCTTGGACTGCCAGTGGTCAGAGTACTTTTCTGGGCAGATGACTGATCCCTTAAATCCCCTCAAGCAGAAAGAAAGTTCAGATGACACCAACTTCTTGAGTAGTTTGTAACCCCAGGCCTCCATTTTCAGCATGAAAAGGTTTGCATTAAATAGAAAACTGTGCATCGAACCACATGAAGTGTTTAAGATTTGCATTTTGTGGAAGATGGTGAGTGTAAGCGTTGCTTCAGCTCCCCAAAGCTCAACAGTTTTTTGAAAAAGTTCTGGTTTGGCTGTCACATGGAAAAATAAATCAATCACACCATTTTAGCAATTACCCCCTTTACAGATGTAATTTATCAAAATTGGAGCCCTGGAGTTAAAGCAAATCCAAGATAGCTGTTTCATTATTCTGGACCTCTTAGTATCTAATAATTTCCAATACTATAAAATACAAGTAAAATTTCCCATATTTGCAACTTTTCTTGGTCGCTGGCAAGGTCTGGTCTGCAAACAGAGCTACCCTGGGTGACAACAGGGAACATGTCATTTACCTACAGTAATCGTTTATTTTGAGAATTAAATAGGGAGTGAGTGGTTGACAGGTTTTGTACCCACAACCTCATGGCCATCAAACCTCTCAAAATTAGCCTGGAAAGAAACGCATTTCCCACAGGTGACAATAAGGATTCAGATATACTTAAAACGCACAAGGGAACGCATCTTTGGAGGGACAGGAACCTGCTACTCGACAGCAAGAACAGCTGAGCTGGAGCATATCTCAAACTATCAAGGCAAACACCATTGTTGAGCATAGAGCACAATCAAGAAAATAAACAAATATTAAATAAATAAATAAATGCTAGGCTTCTATCTTCTGACTTAAAGACAAACCATAGCTTGGCTTAAAATTCAGAACTGTTTCAGTCTCCTAAAGAGGGACTGGCCATGTATTATCTGCAGAGAACAATATGGAAAACTAATACGGACCCTTTGGAGATTTAGGAACCAAAGTCCTGCTTTCAGCAGTTACACAGAAACTCATACATGTCAAAGGTTGGTTTCTCAGAGGTATTCTGGGGTTTGGAGGTGCAGACATCCTCAGGTTAGTCAGATGCACAGTAGTCAGGGAAAAGGATCTTTTTTTAATCCAGACGCAATAGGCCTGAAAGCATACAGATACAGGTCAGAGATTTCAGCCTGTGGCCTGAGAGCTGTGGGTAGCGGAGAGCACACAAGGGGCTGTGACTAGTTCAAAGCAGTCCATAAGAAGTGACTTAGAAAAAAAGACTTCCATCCACACTGCTGCACAATCCTCAGCACTGACTTCTAAAGCATTTGCATTGCTATGCAAAGCAAAAGTAAAATCCACAGGTTGAGCAAGTTTGAAAACTTGTGGTCCAGTCCATTTGAAAGACTAATATTACAGGAAGAAGGGCAAAACAGCAGTAATGATCCTACTCTCCAAAGAAATCATTTATGCTTACAGAGAAAGTAAAAATTGAATTGAGCATTATGAAAAATTCTCTGTGTAGCTGCAACTATAACCTGGATAATTCATTTAGGCTAAATATATGGTTGTAATTGAAAATCCAAATAAAGTATGCATATGCATTGATCCATATGATTTAAATCAAGCTATAAAACATCAACATTATCCAGCAAAAGCTGCTGAGGAAATGGCAGCCAAGCAGAATATGAAATTCCAGGGAGACCATTGCACTGGCTGGGAGGAGGACTTAATTGATTTTGACAAAGAAACCTATTTGCTGTTTAATTGATTCCTACTCTAAATTCACAGCGCTTTCAGACCTAACAGAGAGAAGCAGCAGAATAGTGATTACCCACAGCAAATTACAGCTGCCTGGGTCCAGAATACTTCAGGTCCTGGTTATTCTCTATTAACCAAATTACTAGTGTGGATTTTCAGAGAAACACTAAAATCTAGTCATATAAGCACACAAATCTCTCAAAGAGTTACAGAATGTTTGAAGGAGCTATTCAGACCACCGGAGAGACCTCAGGAGAAGCAGTAAGGATCCTCACTTTATTCCAAAAAGTATTCATGCTCTTCTGCACCTCCTTGAGATCAGTGGGAGCTGTATTTGCTGGGCTGCAGGGAGAGAGGAGGTGAAGAATTGTGTCAGTGCTGTAAAGTCGACTTGGGAAAGCCTGTGAAAGCAGTGGATGACCCTTCTCAGCTTTGCTAGCTGTCGATTCCATGCTTCTCAAGGAGCTACCTCCACCAGACGGACCCCCATCTCCAGTCCATCTTCCCTGCTGCCGGACAGAAACTGTTCACCAACCTCCGAGTTCCAGGAGCGGCACCACAGCCGGGCACAGCCACATCACTCCGAGTTACACTGGAGCTCGCAGGGCTGTTGCGTTGAGCATGCCTCCGCTGCGTTCCAAGGGGCTTCACAGACATCACCGAGCCTTTGCCTTCGCGTCAGGATGTGGATGAGAATTATTTTCTTCCCATCTTAAAACAGGAAAGCAACCACTGCAAGTCAGGTGCTCCCTCACGCACGTGCCCTTCTGGACCGTAGCGGTGTGGAGCTGCACCGCAGAAAGCCAGTGGACACAGGAAAAGGACCTCAGTTGAGAGGGGAGAGCTGACAGGATGCCCACAGGCTGCTGCAAGCATGATGTTAGCGACACCCCGGCGTGACCTGAAGGTTGCCATGTACAGGACCACGCTTCACCCTCACTGCTCCATGACAACACCCTGACTCTGATGCAGATGGGCCAGCACAGCTCACACAGCCCCTTTTGGGAGGGCTCATTTGTCAGGGCTGTGCTAACTCCAGGAGGGGTTGCTGCAGGAGCAGTGAGGATAGTTGATTCATCCTCCTGAAACCAGCAGCAGAAGCACAAATGAGCGCCCCCAAAGTATCATCTCTTTGTTGTTTAAGCCTCTGTTTCCCCAGTGCCTCCCTAACAATGACCGATAGACTTGTGGCAAAGATTTTTCAATTTGAAAAATCCATTCTCATTTCAGAAATCACCTTCCTCTGAGCTCATCATTTGTCATACATGGCGAGGCAGCTGGGGCTGCAGTCAGCACTGCCAGCACGCTCCTCTTTGGTGGGGAAGGAAAGGTCTGTGGGAAGTTTGGATAGAAAGTATGGCAATTACAACCTGGGCAAAGAAGAATAAGTAATTACCCTTGTTTCAAAACAAAGAGGATGCTTGAGAGTGTTAAGGGGAAGGTAAGAAAATATTATCACAATTATCGATACTTTAGGGCAGGTCTTATTCTGTCAAGGTTTAGACACATTGTCCACACCTCGTGCTGAAAAACACCCTGCACAGAGGGCACTGAAGATCAGAGGCACATGGCTAGGCATGGAACAGGCACTTGAAGATGCCAGATCTGTGGCTTCAGGCCGAGGTCATCCTTGCAGATGCTGCAGAGAGGGATTTCCCAGCACTTACCGTGCATGCAATGGGCACCAGGAAGGCAGAAATTACATACAACAGCTTGAAGACCTGATCTCAAACCTCTGTCCAGAGGTGGGGTTTTTCCAGTAACCAGAAGAGTTTTCTGTTAACCCCTGGGAGACACTGAAATCTCCCTTGGCTCCACCAGGTCTGGGCACGTGGAGGACAACGATATCTATCCTCATTGCCCTTTTGCAAGCTTTCCCCTAACTAAAAGCAGGATGCTGAGAAATCACTCCTCTTCACGGCTGTGGCCTGAGGGACTGCATGAGGTGGCTGAATGCTTTGGTGCATCCTCTCGGGAAGATGTGTACAGACCTGGAAGCTCCCCTTAAATATTTTTCCCCACAGATGAGGCTGCTGTAAGCACCTAACTAGAAAGGGAGCCTCTGATCTGCTTCAAGCAGAGAACCGGGCTGAAAATGTCCTTCCTGCTTCCAACAGAGCAATGTCCTGAATCAAACAGTCTGCAATCAAATGAGGAAGAGCAAAGAGCAGCACAGCTTCTCTGCAAGCCTCACAGAGGTGCATTTCCAGCAGCATTCTTCCCAAATTTCACAGAAAGCAGGATGTAAAAAGTAAAATCATTGGAAGTGTTTTCTTATACAAATACTGACCTCTGGGTGTCATTGTAAGAGTTTCCCAAGTAAAAGAACTCCAAGAGATCCAAGAGGGGTGATAACCAGAGGTGTTATGGGAAAGACTGAAGCCCTCCACCTCTGTGCAGTTCGGGGGGCAGAGTGGAATGCTGCGGTGACTGCCCAAATCTACCAAAAAGAGGACCCACAGGGGGACCAGATAAGACCAAGAAGTAGCTTGCGAGGAGTGTATTGTACCCAAAGTGGGAAGTACAGGGAAAAAGATAGACACAACACTTGCATCATGCACCTGCATGCACACCAGCCTGCTCCAGTCATGTTTACTGGTGTGAGTCCCAGCCCCCTCCAGCAGCCCTGCAGACCCCATCTTGGATGCCATTCTTAACAGGGGGCCTGGTGGCCCCCCCTGGCATCCCCAACCCCTGGGAGCAGGAGGAGCATCACAAGGAGCTGGTGGCCGGTCCTTCTGCCCAGAGCAACAGCCACAGCCCCTCCACTCCCAGCCAGAACAAGGTCCCCTCATCCAGGGGTGCTCCAGCACTCCCCACGTAGAAGTGTCCCCCTGATCAGCAAAATTCCATGGCATCTCAGCCTTTTGCATTTTCCTCCATCTGTAAGGAGCTCTCTTGTCTGAGCTCCTTAACACATGCCACTGCTTCTAGTCATTATCTGCCAGCAGGATCCTGCCACTTAAACCCTAATTAAGGTGAAAAAATAAACTAAGACTTTTCCCATAACAGCTGCCTGGAACCTATGAAATCACCCAAAAATTGCAGCAATCTGTCCCTCTGCAAAGCCAGCAGCCATTACCAAAATCAGTGGTTTAATTTTCCCACTCAAATATCTCCTGCCTCCCTTCCTGAAACATCCAGAGGGAGGACAAAAGTAATAGGAAGAAAAGCACCTTTGTGGTTTCTCTCCAAACTGAAGTGTGTTCCAGTGAGGTGACACCAAAAGTTTCTGTACAGCACACATGTATTTGATAAGGGAGGCAACAAGGCTCCCCTGGGGAGCGGGGAATTTCTCTCTGGATCTGACACATGTTTTCCCACAGCCACGATAAAATAAATAGAAATATAAGATAAAATAAATCCAAGCCTTTTAGTTTTTCCTGAGTGGGTAGATTGTCTAGGGGAGGGAGGGAATGCATAGGCAGGCTGTCAGCAAATCCAGTTCATCCTGATGAGTGTGTGTCCCTACATCCATCACAGCAATCTTCCTTCTCTCCCAGGACCTTCACTGCCCCCTACAAACCTGACCATCAAGTACCCTCTTGAAGAAAAAGACCAGCTCTGTGTAAGTTGGACAAACAGAAGAAGAAGGGCTCAGGCTGACGTGCTGCAAGGACCAGAGAGGGGAAGCCAACCACTTTGCCAGGCACAAGGGACACATCTTCATGTGATGGCAACAGCAGGGACCTGGGTAAACCCAGACACCCAGGATGTGGGATGTGGGGGGGTCACATGCAGGGTCTTCCATTCCCAGCTCACCAGAATTGCCTGCCTTCTCCCTCCAAGTTCATATTTACTTGACTCCAGTCAGGACTTCAACTCTCTGTCCTAGCCACCTGTGCCTGGAGACCCTCCAGTAAACTCAAGGTTGTTATATACCACTCATCCTTCAAAGTCTTACCAGTCCCACAGGAGAATATCATTCCAGGTGTTACACAGAATCACAAAGGTTGGAAAAGACCTGTCAGATCACCTCGTCCAACCATCAACCCAACACTTCCATACTCACTAGACCATGTCTCAAGCACCACATCTGATACGTGCTGATCCTGATGTGTTTAAGCACTGCATCATGAAACACAGCAGGTTTTCTCTGGGCCTATTTATGAATAAGTGGGAAAGAAAGAAATTTAAAAAAAAAAATAAAACTCTTCAGGCTCCCCTCGAGCTGCAGCTGCAAGAGCAGAGTCTGAGTCTGGTGACAGAGCTGTGGGCTCTGCCAAGGCAGCAGCTGTGCTCCTTCCTAGCATGGACAGAGAGAATTCTGTCACTGAGCAGTTATCACTGAGGTTACACATGCTATTAGGCTTTGCAGCAAGACCTTGCACCCCTTGCAGTTGCTGGTATGTCTGCAATAGGACAGGCAGCCCATTCAAAATCCAACATGTGCAAAAAGGGAGATGGGAATAATTCAGCTGAGCTATCAGCCCTTATACCTCTTTTCTTAGGAAAAGCACAATGGGATCATCCACCCATGGTAGTAACTCACTTTTTTAATTGCTCTGACCTGAGAGGCACATCCAGAGACCAGTGACTCGCTACTTCAGCATCAACTGGAGGATGCAATCTGCATCCAGATTTTGGGGCTGTCTGAGCCAAGTTTGCTTCTCTTCATCACACTAACGTCTGACCTCTGTCCCAGGGCACAGGCATTGCACTGGATGAGAAGGCAAATAGATCCAATTAAGCAAAACACCAAGCAGGCAGAGAATAAAACTGGGTCCAAAGGCAGAAATTTCATACAGAACAAAACTGCAGTGATAGTTATCTGGATTGTGATGTCTGGGCTGTGAACCATTCATGGGTGCTCATCATTCAGTACCCCAGATTTCTTTCTGGGGCATGGCTGCGGGGTCTGGCTACCAGAGTATCTCAACCCTAGGTAAGGACAAAACATGGAAGGGAAAACAAGACTAGGAGATGGGCAGAACTCCCAGTCTGGTGGCTTTGCCATTGCCCTGTGTCCCTCACCCACCCATATACTGATCAACAGAATGTGAAACAGAGCAGCTGTAAGCAACCTCACTGCCTACAGGCTGTGTACACCGGGAATCATGGAGCTGCACAGGGACTGTACCTGAGGGTTTCCCCAGCCCACCTCACAGGACACAAGGCTGATGTGGTCAGCTCCTATCAGCAGG
>NW_010248633.1:33108-43055 GCF_000690775.1 Eurypyga helias
TTTCCTTTATTGCTCTCTAGTTTTTGATGCTAATACTGCAAATCTTCCAAGCCCCACCATCCTCCCAAAGGCAGTGAAACAATTTCAAAAGGGAGATGAGTGCTCACATGAAGCATCATAGACATTTCAGCCATCAGGTTTCCAAATTCCACATACGTTATCTGCAGGCAGCGCTCAAGCCGCATGGGGATGCCAATATCTGTGGGGCTGTGCTTTGGGGAAGTGCACAAGGAAGGATGACCTTACAGAAATCAGTCAGATCCCACCATTTGTACCTAGAACCAGCTCAACCTTCGAGATCCCCACTTTTATATTAAAAGCCACTCTGGCATAGATAGAACACTCCCTGACAACCAGGCAAAGATTCAAACAAGCAACAGGGGTAACTAATCAGTTTTGCACAGGGGGTTATGCGACAGTGCTGACGTACCCTCCTTCAGGCTGGGCACTTTGTGGGGGCTGGCACACAAAAGCAAAGGCCATTCAGCTCCATCATCTTAAGGAAGGCATTTTTAAGGTGTAAATCTTGGGGTTTGGTTCAAAGGGCAAAATAATTACTGATGGTAACTTCTAACAAGAGCATTCCCCCACTTGGCTGCGATACTTGATCACTTATAAACAGGTTTCATGTATTTCCCCACACCCCCAAAAATGGTGTTTTAATGTTCAAGGAGTTGGTCCAATAGTAGGCATTTCCTAGTAGCAATACTTCATGGACAGCCACAACGCAAGATGATTTTGCAGGCTGACAGTCAGCCAAAAAAAAAAAAAAATCACATTAGTCATATATTGGAATTGGTTTTCTCCGCTCTGTTTTTTTTTTTTTAACTGGAATAGGATTCTTAGGAGAAAACAGGAACAAGCCAGTTCAACCACTTTCTTGGGATCTGTCCTTTACCTTCTTTATTCTATAGGATTTGCCGTAGTCCCTCTTTCGAGCCAAACTTTTCACGGCAATACTGACATCAGGAAAGTTGGAAAACCCTGAGCCTGGAAGGGATCTCCCTTGCTTTTGCGTTGTTTCATTCTACAGCTTTAAAAATTAAGATGTGGAAGAAAACTGAATTTTCTTACCTGTGGTTAGGATTCTTCAGCTGTAACTCTAAAGCAGTTGGTATTTCAGAGGCTATCATTAACCTAAGTTTCACAATATAGAAATTAGTTTAGTCTCACATAATTTGAAGAAAGTAAAATTGAAAACACAGAGGTCAAAGATCATGTTAAAAGTGTACTTTTTTTTTAGTGTGGGTTTTTTGGTGTTTTTGTTTGTGTGTAAAAAAAAAACCAGACTCCCATTACTTATTTTTGTTTCCGAGTTTAAATTGCAAATAACAAAAATAACTTGCCTCTTCAGCCCAGTTTCTATAGCCTACGCCTGGAGCAGGTAAGCAGTACTCACTGAGCAGGAGATAAGCCTCATGTCTGCTCCAATATGGCTTTTACAATGATACAGATCTGTGGTGCATGAAGTGAGATTCTTCTCATTTACCAGCCAGAACAGTCCCTGGAGGAGGCACAACCCTTCCCCAGCACAGTGTAAGGAACAGTGTAAGGTACGTGAGGATGTTTGCATTGGGAACGTGAATTTACAGCATCCCTTCTCCCCTAGATGTATTCTTGGGTCCCTGTTTTTGTAAATTAACAAACTTGAAAGTCACTTGGTGTGCACAAGCCTCTGCCTGCTCACACTGCCACCACTTTTCATTGAACAGCTCCGTGGCCAGCTGCTGTACCTGGGCATTTCTCGGTGTGTTTTCACCCACACTCATCTGAGTATACTACTTGAGCTATCCTGCCACAGACAAAGCCTAAGAGACCCTCTGCTCCTCAACCCAGCCCTGCCCAGCCATTCCTGGTGGATGACTAGGGAGTGCTGGCAACCAAGATTGCTACAGATCACCTAAGACCTGGTTCTTTCCTGCTTTATAACCAGTGGATGAACCACCAGTGAAGAATAAATGCCTTCATGTCATCCACAGCCCAGGCTCATTTTCCATCCTTGGTATTGTGGATAAGGGTATCCAGGGCGGGCACACAGCTGGAGAATGACCAACCGTAGCATCACACAGCAAGTGTGTCATATCCTGATCTGCTGAGGATCAGTGGGGTGGAACAAAGCAAGACACATGCCAAAGGACATGTTACAAGCAGAAGTATTTAAAAACCCTAAAATTCCTTTTCTCTGTTCCACAAAATGGCAGGTGTTTCCAATCCATTTCTCATAAGGTAAACACTGTATTTTGTTTGCAATCTATTTGGTAAATCTTGTATTTTCAGCTATAATTACCCCATCATGGCAGCTAAATGGAGATGACATTTAAAGTGACCTCCAGCTTACAGCTGCAATGACCATCCCACAGAAGAGGTGGATCAGGGAGGGGGAGCAGCACACCCTTCTGCAGGC
This sequence comes from Eurypyga helias, assembly GCF_000690775.1. Lineage (NCBI taxonomy): Eukaryota > Metazoa > Chordata > Aves > Eurypygiformes > Eurypygidae > Eurypyga > Eurypyga helias. Next base: position 35,513 of record NW_010248633.1, read on the forward strand.
AAGGGGTGCTTGAGAACACACCAGCCAGATGTTCCTCCAGAGTCAGCCAGTCCAGGCAGATTGGTGTTTTAGGGAGGACAGCATGCACAGAACCCAGCTGACTGCTCTGCTGGGGAAAGGGCGTCTGTAAAATGCAGGCAGTTGGTGTTTCCTCAAAGGGGAGAGTTTAGGATTAGGATGTCTTTCATCCTGGGGAGTAGCAGCTCCTGCAAAACCAAGGCACATGATGATACCACCTTGCAGGAGTGTCCATGCAGGAGTGGTTACATGCCACATGCACCTTCTGGTGTCCCTCTTGACAAGGAATACATTTTTCCCTCAACATTTACTTGCCAAAGTGCAGAAGAACTACTTTGCACTGAGACAACTTAATAAGGGACACACACACAATGCACTTAGACAAAGGAGCTTTTAGCACCCAGCCACCTGGTTCCTCTCCTGTCCTCCAGTTTTCTCCACCTTTCCCAAGCCCTGCCCCAAGCAAAACCCTGTCTGTACAGCACTGAATTGCTTTTCTGCTCAAATCTTCCAGATACTTGATTTACTCCTCCTCCCCCCCATACTCATTGAATTCTCACCTTTAATTCCAATCCACATGCTTCCATCCAGCCTCTCACCTGCTCTCAGTTGTCCCTAGCCCACCCAGTGTCTCCTCCTCCAGCTCTCTCACACTTTCTTGTTCTGCCTTGCCCCCACCTTAGCATCAAGCTCCTCCACACATTTCCCTTCCCCTTCCTCTGTGTCTTGTCCTCACTTAGCTTTCCCAGATAATTGCCTTTAACAACTCCCTACCACCAAGCCTTCAAGGGCATGGGTGAATTGGGACATGGGGAAAAATGAACAGGAATCTGCCAGCCTGCCTCCTGCACTAAGCTCCCATCAGACTTTATGAAGCAAGTTTAACAAACAGACAAAAAAAAAGTATCAATACTGAGGATGGCATAAAATCCACCCATGTCAGCATTTGGCTTGTTAATTATTCCTCTGGATCACCTCCTCTTCAAATTCACTGCTGGACAATCTCAAGCCATTGCTGAATCTAAATAAATATGGGAATCCAAATGAGATCAGGAAGTCAATACTGCAAACTAACTGCTTCTGCAAATGGATTTTCATTACCAGGGGGCAGGCACCAGTGTCCAGAAAGCAGCACCACAAAAGGTAATTATTTGCTGGCTGTGCTCTGTATTCACACAGGGTACTTCGCCTTGTTTGCAGCAGCAAAGGGCAGCTGAGCTATCGATCAGGTCAGGCGTCTGTCGCTCCTGGAGGCATCAGGGGTTTTTAAACAAGCTACACAAAGACCACATTGGAATTGTCACAAGTTCACACTTGGTTTGTAAGGCTATTTGGAGCCATTTTATTGACCCCCTTCCCTCCTCTGCCATCCACAGGGTACAGAGGGAAGGAAAGCCATCTAGCTCAAAGTCTTGCCAGAAGAGGCCCCCTGGCAGGAGCTTCTGGAAGAAGGAAGAGTCAAATGCTGATACCAGCAAAGATTTTAGCTGGAAAAGCATCAGTGTGCTTCAGCTGGAAGCACAGGTCACTGCAGAGTGCCACTAGTAACAGCACTTATGCCCTTCTCCAGCAGACAAGTGTATATTCTCAGGGACTCTAAAATCCACACTGGCTTTACCTGATCATTTCAGGTTGGCACAGTCCATCTCTGAGCACACTGAAGCACTTTTTTCCTCCTCTAATGCAAGGAAAGGAAGTGCAATAGGAAAGAGATTGGGAGGTTTACAATTAGTAAAGCCAGGGCCAAGTGCTAACCAGCAAAATAAGATTCCTGCCCCCACATTGGACAGCAGCAGGAAGAAGACCTAGCAGAGTAGGTCCCACAATCTGAACCTGCTCCCACAAAGGCCAATCACAGCATCCTTATTTTTCAGTACTAACAGCAGACATTTCATCCAGTTTCTACTAAAAAAAAAAAATCAATTCCAATATGCCTTCAAGGTCTTAATGTTCCCTAACCACATGGACTTAAGGTCATACAAGAGCTGGAACCCAGACAGTTCACACCTGCACAAGGCCCCAGCTACCCAGGCAGCCCTTCAGGCAGGTCACAAGCTTCTCTCTGAGTAGTGTTACTTAACAGCAGGCAGTAATGCAGCTTTTGCCGAAGGGATGACCGTGTCCAAAAATGTGTCAAGAAACATGAAAGTAAAAAGTGGAAATCCAGCTTCTTGCAAGCAACCTTAGAGCTTCTGCCTTCCAGCACTTACTAAGAAGTTCATCTTCCCAATCTATTGCCTTCAAAGCTGCTTGGGAAACCCTCCTCAAGCAGTTACCCCTGCCAGTGAGAGGTCATAGTAACATGTTGGTAATGCCTCCTAACTCAACTCATGAAAAATTACAGCCTTTTGGAGTGACACCCAAGGTAGCTTTCACCCAGTGCCAGCACAGTCCTGACCCAGAAATCAGGTATTTGAACAGTGAACAGCAGGGACTGAGTAAAAGAGACAGAAGTACATGAACATGATGAACATGAGAATTGAATAATTGAAGTGTTAAGCAAACTGTCAGAGGGAAGTGAGGTGGCATCTACCAAGAGGGAAACAAGGAGCAAGTGTCCCTGTGATTGCATTTAAAATTCAAATCAGCCTATAACTGAGCTATCACATGTGACCATAGCATAAGCAGGGAGGAACAGCAGTAGGGGAGGGTAAGATATAATCACTTGGGCTGTAATTATGAGAATCAAGGAACACTACATCATTCCAAAGGGCTGCTGAAAGCCAGAAGAAACACCTCAAAACATGTCCTCCCTGCCAAGGTGTTTGTCTAAGGTTGTCACATCAGCAATGCATTTCTTTTGAGTCATTTTGGGTAGAAGTTAGTGTGGATAGTCAGACAAAAAACAGGCTTCACTGAAATGGGCAATCCATATACTCTCCCAGAGCTCAGATAAGTTTCCATCTTGAACACTGCAGAAAGCCAGTTTGTCATTCCCTGTTTCCTTCCACCTTTAACCTTCCTGCTGTCTCTGCAGTATGGGAGAGACCATAAGAGGAAGAGCAAATAAGGAGTATGTCAAGCTACCCCTATACCATGGCTAGTCTTGGTGGGAGTTTAGACCAAGCAAGAAGGGCAAACATATCCATGGTTCCCTGAAACTTTGAAGGGTAAGCAAGTACAACACACAGACTTCCACTCAGCCTCTTCCTCTCAAGTGGAGCTTTAGGAGCTGCCACAAGAAGGTAATTTTAGCCTGCTGTAGGCCATGGGGACTGCAGCAGCAACAGATCTGCAAAAGCCTGCTCCAGCTCAGAGAGCCAGGGAGACCCCAGTCAAATGCAGCAGTTAAGTTCCCAGCTGCAACTGCAGAGGTGCCCATGGGCTGTGCACCAGGCTCAGCAAGAACCACCACCACCACTTACAAGAAATGGATTTAATCAACAAGCAAGAACACACCCCAGCAATCTATAAGCAGAAGCAGCATGATGTGCTAGGCTAAGCACTGTATTAATATAGATCAGATGTGCTGCACTGACAAATCAATATCAAGTGCAGGAATATCTAGCTACTCCTTAAAAAGCACTTTTATCCAGTTAAGTTTAAAACAGGATTCAGACACTCCTAGGTAGCAGGGTGGAGCTTTACTATTGAGAAGACAGTATAGCTTATTTCCCACAGAGGAGCATGATTAGGTCCACTGCTGTTAGTGCCCACTTCCCACCCTACAAATTCAGCTATAATTGCATTAGGCAGCCTGGATCCACCCCTCCTTGAGCTTTTTGCCAGAGGAGAGCAATTGCTTGGCAATAATCAGAGCATGCAGCAGAGATGACCCCTGCAATTTATATCTCCCATCTCAATAGTAGCTTGACCTGGCAACTTAGATTGAAGGCACAATAACAGCCAATACAAACTAGATGCTACAGGAGGAACACAGGTTGAACAGTTGTTTGATGCCTCTGACATGTTGAGCTCAGTGAAGTTGGATCTGAATCTTTACTACATCAGTAATCCATTGATGCAACAAAACTATCTGATGCAAAAAACTTCAAGGACCACATGGTCCTGCCCTAGTGCAGCACTATGTAAGTACACACTATAATGTAGGATTGAGTTTTGTTGGAACAGCATTCAGTTCTATTTAGTTGAGGGGGAGAGGAGTTCCACCTCTTCACATCTATACTTGTTCTCCCAGAGAAAACCATCTCCCCAGTCTGTTACTGGCCTCCAGGAAAAAACAATTTTAACCACCTTTTAAAAGGCTGTCTAGAAGAAGCAATACTCACACTAAGAGCAGATTTCAGTTCTTTCCTTGAAACCAGAAGGGCAGGAAGCAGTGCTTTTCCTTTAGGAGTTCAATAGGCATTTGGTCCATCAGCCTCAGCTACATCACTGTCTGGCAAGTCCAGTTCTTTGGAAGAGGGTCAGACATGGCAGCTGAAGAGTTCTTAGCTCAACTGAAACATCTCCTGGGCAGGGAAGGTCAGTGCTGACAGTTAACTGTCACCTACACACTCACAGCTCAGGGAGTCCACATCTCTCCCAGGCAGCCACTCCTGCAGCCCACTACCCCACAGCAGACAACTACAAGATGAGAATTAGATGGAGAACAGCTAAATGACAAGAGATGCCAGGACCCTGACAGCTCCCCACATCTTCTCCAAGCACATGAAAGCATCATGAAGGCACATACCTGCCTCCAGGCTTGGGAGTGAAGAGGAATTACAGCTCTGGTACTTCCCACAACAGGACCAGAGTTACCAGCTGTGATCCTTACTGTACTACCAACTGCCTGCCACTTCCTTGACTCTGCTGTCCTGCACCCGGGAACAGATAGGAAAAAAATACAGTTCACATGTATTGAGCAATACTCACTCTTGATGTCTCTCCCCAAAAGAGACTAGAAACTCTTTCTGCATGCATTGGTTTTATTTTTAGTTATGACCTAGTACAAGCAGCTTCTAGGAAGACCATTCTTTACATTATATACTAGCTGAAGGCTTAAAACCAACAGCAATCATTGGCTAGCTGAAGGAGGCTTAAAACCAACAGCAATCATTGTATTGAATACAGGTAGTGCCTGGATGGACATACCATGACAGCTTGCTAGGGAGGTGGGAGCACTGCAGAGGTTCAGCTCTATTCTCCTCCTGGGCCAGAGCTCAGCCATTATTCCTGAAGGCAGTTACAGGCACTTGAGTGACCCTTCTACTTCCACCACCCTCTTTAGAAGGCCCTAAGGATTTATTCACCACTACCCAAGAATCACCCAAGATGTGACAGCTTCCCCCTCAGCTGGTGAGCTGAGTCACTGTAAAGCTAAGACCAAGCCTGAATCATGCCAGGCAGGTCTGTGCTCATGGCCTTAACCTTTACACGGGGGTGGTGGAGGTGAGGGAAGCTTCATGATCCCCTGCTCCTGCTGCCTCTTCTTTCTTTGGCTGAGAGGGTTGCTCCTCCTTCAAGGTTTCTACCTCCTCCCTGGGGGAGAAGGGACCCACCAGCCAGGACAGAGGTCTGTTGTTCTTCAGGTAGCCCAGGAGCTCCTCCATGTACTCCTGGATTACAGCCATCTTCCTCTGGCTCTGGGTCAGAAGACTGCTGGATAAGTCCTGGAAGGAGTTTGCTGCTGAGAAGGAAGCATGAAGCTCCTCTATAGTACTAAGAGATTGTTTCACCTTATCCTGAAGGCTTGAGGGAAGGCCTTGGATTGCAGACAGTACTTTACAGCAGGCAGCTTGCAGCTGCTGTGTGATGATACGTGCCATGAGCAGGGCCACAGACTCTATCTCCTGGGAGAAGGCAAGAAGGAGAGGATCAGAGGAGTTACTTTGAAATAAGTTTTAAAAAAATTGGGGGGCAGTGGAAGTGCCAGAGCCCTTTGCTTCCCTCCCCAGGGGGTACCTCTGGTTCTGCAGAGCTTTCATCACCATTCTCTTTGAAAGACTTCCTATTCCAGTCCAGCCACATCTGGTGTAGTTTCTGCTGCCCCTCCTGAAGCTTTTGATTAAATCCTTGCTTAAACACTTCAATCTGTGGCAGGGGAAGATCAGAGTGTCAAGGCAGAACTGCTGGTGAACAGTACAGCTCTTAATCATAGTAATGAAGTTGACAACGAAGTTGAGACCAAACCAACAAGTTGGTCCCCCACCTGCCAGGGGAGCAAGCTCTACCTACCAGTTCAATGACTGAGTGAAGCTGTGCTAGGGCCTCCTGCATGCCCTGCCAGACCTGCTTCATTTTGTCTGTTGAGTGCAGGTAGGCAGACAGACGAAGTTCATCAGAGAGAGACCCCAACCGCACAAAGTACCTCCTCTTCTCCCGCTGCTGCTCCACAGACATTATGTCTGCACCCTCCTCGGATGCTGCCAGTTTGGCTGAGGAAAGAGACAGCATCTGTAAGTGGCTGACCAGTGATGCTTACCACACAGTAAACAAGTATCAGGAGATCTTGGACTAGGAACCAGGTAGCCTCCAACATGCACTTCCCATCAGCTTCATTCCAGAGCAGTGGGGTGAGGAATGGGGCTGACCATTCCCCCATTACAAATAGTTACATATACCATTTCCTTACCTAGATCCTCATTTCCAATGGAGAGGGTGTCATCTTCTGTTCTCCCCAGCACAGCTTCTGCTCCACTTACAGCCATCTGGCCCTCTCTGGAGTCCATAGCCATCCCCGTGCTGCTGGTCACTGCAGACCTGGCAGCCTCCATGCTGCTCTGAAGAGTTTTCTTAGTTACATCCATCACCTCTGTCACCTTGCTGCTCACGGCATCCTTTGCATCAGCTGCTCTGGATGACACCACCTCTTTTGTGTCAGAGATAATCTGTGGAAGACAAATATGCCAGATAAGGGATTGGATTATGTAGTACACTACAACTCTGAATTGCACCACCAATTAGCACAGTGTCTGTTAAGTCCTTACTCTTTAGGAGCTTGCACTGTGCTCCTAGGTGTAGTTTGTTCCTCATATGAGCACTTACTTCACCCTCAATGTTACAAACTCTACAAGGACCAGGTCCTTCTGCCAGCAAGGGACAGCACAGCCTTTGATTTTTACCTGGTCCACTGGCTTTTGAAGGAGTGGGAGGTTTTCTCCTAGTTTATCCAAACCCTTGGAGGTATACTCACTTACTGCAGCAACTGCAAGGGGGGAAAAAAAAAACCAATCAAAATTCGTTTTTCCTGTAATTCCATCTCACAAGTCCTACCTTCCTGAGCATGTTGCTCTGCAGGGAGCCTAGATTAAAGTGTCCATCTAGATCACAAGGGCAGGTGTGTTGTAAGCTGAATTAGTATAGTAGATCAGCTTGTCTTAGTTCCCTCATATCTGTTTACTTGGGCAGGAACCAATTTCTACTTGTATGGATACAGCCACATGGGAACCCCTCCTGCAGCTTCTTGAGCTCTTGGCTGCACATAGATACATATAGCCCTCCTTTCTGCCCAAGACTCCATATACTAAAGACCTGGAATCACAAAGTAAGAAGGGGATGCCCACTCTGAGCTTAGCATGAACTCAGGCCTGTCACATGGACTGTTTTGCCAGACACTTGTCCTTAGGAGTAGCCCCTTTCC
>NW_010248633.1:43166-81099 GCF_000690775.1 Eurypyga helias
GATGCCACATTCATGTTCTTTCAGGTCCATGGTAAACAGGATCTTTAGATGTAAGCCTCCAAGAGGAGGCTTTTTCCTGTTGTCATCACAAGCTTGTAAAAATACAGCTGTAAGCAACTGCCACCTAATACTTTGGTCCTTGGAAGATCAGCTTTAGGGCAGTCAGTCAGGTCCTAGTCCTCCAGGGAGTAACACTCCATCACACTACTTTGACTAGGACTCAGCTTTTAGCCTTACTTGAAGGCCAGGAATAGTCCTTTTAGTATGGTGATGGAGAGGCACACTTCCACATTCTAGGAGCCCTTCCAGAGCTGGAAGGAGTCAGCAAGTCTCTCACAGGCAGATGCAAACCTGTCCTTCCACAGTGGCTTACCATGAGACTCCAGTGTTGCCAGAACTGGCTGCACACAGCTGGCTGTGGCTTCAGTCACGCTCTTCACTCCTTTCTCTGCTGCATCACACACAGATCTGATGCAAGGGTGGCTCTCCTTAGTGGAGACATAAGCTGTAGAAACTATGTCACAGGCAGAGCTGACCAAGGTCAGGTTAGCCACCTGATCTACCGCATCCTAGGGGAAAAGGGAAAACAAAGAAAAAAAAGCTATGAAGCTTGAAACATTGCCCTGATCTTCCTATGCAGTTTTTCCAAAAACTTCCTCTTCCATTTACCTGTTCAAGTCACTGAGTACGGCTGAGCAAGCTTGCCTTGCTTGGACAGTTCCTTTAAAAAAAAAATCTAGAACCTGGTTATAAAACAAGCTGCAGAGCATCAACACTTGTAACTGTCCATTCTAGAAATGGTCTTCCTCTAACACAATGCTACCAGCTGAGTTCATGGACAACCTCAGTTCTTCTGTACCCATACACAGCTCTAATTAATTTAGTATAGCTATTTAACAAGCTAATACCCCAGAAAAGCTTCAGACAGGACTAAGTTGGTGTTAAGCTGACAGACTCTGCACTAGTCTGCAAGAAGCATGCTGTTGGTTGTGGGAGTAAAGCAAGTGCAGCAGGCTTCAGAGCTATGGAAACACAGAAGCCTGTCCATAGCAGCAACGATCTTGACTACAGAGTTAGAGAAACATCTTTCCTCACCAAGAATAGGGTTATTTTGCTTAGCCTAAGAGGTTACAGCCCTACTCTATTGGCCACCCACATTCCCAGAGAAGCTACAGGGCACAACCTGTACAGAGGAAGCACTCCTGCCTTTACGGAGGCTTAGCTCAGCCAGACCACAGCAGGGTCACCTCCCCAAACCTGCATCCAGGAGCTGCCGTTCTACATCTCACATGGAGCACCTACCTGCTGCTCCTCTTCCTTCACCTCCAGGGAGCTCTTGGCAGCTTCCTCTCGGTCAGGCATAGCAGAGGCCATTGCAGCTGAAACAAGCAGCACCACGGCTTTGGTTAAACAGAGCAGCCAGTTACCTTCCAGAGGCATTCCCCTTCCCTCTCACCTCATTAGAGGGAGAAGTTCCTTTGCTACCCCTTAAGGGAAGACCCTCTTCCCATTATAGAAGTGAGAGATATGTGCTACATATGTGCTACTTGCACCCCAGTAAGGTATTTGGTTTTCACATGGTTTAGAATAGTCAGAAGAACAAGGAGAACAAAGTCTTCTCTCACCCAGGGCAACTCTTGTCAGAGACTGTGGTGCTTATTAATCAATATATTTAGAAGACACATCGGGTATCTCTTTCCTCCCCATCAAGGCTTTGAGGTCTTGCATTAGAGAGGTAGTAGCAGCAGAATTGGAAATAAAAGCAGCTCAAGAAGCTGCCCTACTGCTGTTAGCACACCCCAGCTAGAACTCCCTCAAAACAAGCACAGGCTGCACGTAACCTTTCAAGCAGGACCACAAACAACCTTGTGTTAACTAAGAGTAATATCATTCCATAATTAAGCCAGGTAGCAGACATTCAAACATGAACCAGGACTTCATAGAACAATTACAGACTTAACACCCAAAAGATTAAAACAACTACCTTTTTTCCCCAGTAAGCAGATGACCACCAAGGAAGAACCAGGCACCACACCACACTCCATGAGCCCTGCACTGCCCTTTTATACCAGCTGGGGCAGCGTGGTAAGGAGGGACCCTCAGTGACTGACAGCTCTGGGAAGCAGCAGAAAGGAGCCAGTGTCTGTCCCGGCCAATTAGAGGTGAAATGGGGCAGAGAGTAGCCCTGCTGTGGCTTGTTAATTACTCTGTAATCAGGCAAGTACACCTTGCCCTGTGTAGAGTTGTTGCCTTCAGAGACCTGTGCTCCTACAAAAAGAGAGATATTTTTGGTATGGGCCATGCACCCTCTGTGATCTTGCCTGAGATCACACCCTGTCTGGAAATGGCAATTAGTTTTGTTTCTCTTTTTGATGTGAAACAATAACCAGAAAAAAAATAAAAAAGCAAATGTAGTAAAACAAACCCAGAAAAGGACTTCACAGCTAATGTGGTATTCTTATTGCTTTTACCTGCTAGTGTTTAATGTTTAATGACAGAAGTAGCTGTTCAGCTGCTGCCTAATCTTGGAAACACTAGAACTCAGGTTTCTCACCTCGAAGTCCCCAGAGAGCCTGGTTTCTCTGCATCTTCCCCAAAGGCCTGCAGGATGATCATCCTGTGCATAAGGCTCATTAGTAGCCAGGTTAGACTCTTTCTGCTTGGGCTCAGTGTGTATTTTCAGGGATGATCCCCTTCAGACAGTCCACTTTCCTTCAAACACAATTGCACAACAGCCCACTGATCTTTGTGTGCATTTTGGGAATTGCAGCTTCCACTCACCCCTGTGCTGGTGGGAACTTGGATGTCTGGCAGCCTTGGGGAGGGCCAGCCATGGTCCTCTCCAGAGCAGAGCTTTGCCTCATTGAAGAAAGGCCCTTCCTATTCACTAGGTCTCAGATTGCTCAGGGACCTGCCTCATGGTGGTGGGCACCATCAGTGGGAGGAGGGAAGGCAGCGGTGTCTGGCTCCTGCAAGGACTCTGCCTGTGTGCAATCCAGTGACTTTAAAATACAGCAGTCTTGGAAGTGGATCTTGCTCACTTTACAGAGCAGTAATTATACTGCACAAGCCATTCCAGGAGCAGTGGGTTTCCCACAGATCTGTGTCTTGGGGCTGCTTTTCTCCAGCTTCTCCGATGATGAATGAAGAGTGAGTCACAACGTCTCCTTCTCTTCAGAGGAGGCATTGCCACAGACCCTCTTCCCCTGGGCTACCTCTTCACCTGATTTTATTGGCGTCTTGAGGCCCTTGATGTTCTGTTAAACCTGAAATCAACTGAGCAGTTTAGGTATTATACAGGGGAAAGAAAAAACAGTAGTAACACAAATGCACACAGAACATGGCTCTTTGACACTTCAGTATAAAAATATGTAAGGGCACAGTGATGGATGGGGACACAACAGATGAACAAGGACAGACTTTCATTTGACAGTGGTGTAAAGGACTGTTACAAAAGACCAACACAATTCCTCCAAAACACAGCACATGGACCAGTTTTCATGTCATCGCTATTTGGTGAGATCTTGCAAAAAAGAAAACGTGAAATTGTCTGTACAGTCCCAGGGCAGCCAGCCTGAGAAGACAGCACTGTCCATACAGCCATCATTTAAGCAGTTGCATGGAGTCTCCTTGGAAAGCTTTGAGTGGGAGTGGGATGTTCCAGGTATCCTCTTAGTACCCTGACCCCCCAAGGGTCACTGCTTTACTTCTGTGTGTGCATTGTCCCACACTTCAGCAAGCCTGTTGTTGAGTGGGAGTTCAACACTTAAGCTTTTCAGGATCAGGGTTGATGTGATTTTGTTTTACTCATAGTAGAACACATAAAGTGTTTGTGTTACAGCCTTCATCCAAAGCCCCTGCTCCTCAAATACAACATCTGTCATTGCCTTCATTTAAAAGAAAATCAAAAGAAAAAACTGCGTAGGTGGTAGCTAGGATCTGCTCTGCTCTTACCTGCCAGAGGAATCCGGATCCCGGTGGCATGGTAGACAGGACTGGCATCCCCCAACCACGATGTGAACTAAATTACCTTCCTCCCTTTCCAGTTAGCCCCATCCAGCATCCATCAGAATATCACAGCAGCTATAAATCTTAACAGCCAGTTTCCTGGTGCAGGGAGAAGTCTGTTCCCTGCCCCCACAGCAGAACAGACACCCCAAGGCAACCTGTGTCCCACACCATCCCGTGCAACCCCCATCCCTTATGTGCACGGTGGGGGACAACATGCAGAGCCCCAGGAGACCCCCCATATGAACGAACCAGCACAACCCTCCCAAACTAAATTTATGTATCGTGAAATAGCCACAGAGGGTATGTTAGATGCCTTCCCTTCATACACAACTGGAAAGGAAAACAAAGCTAATGTGTTAGTCTTGGGTGGCACCCAGATATAAGCCCCATGCTGCCTCCCCAAACATCCCACATCCCCCAGCCAGAGCTCACAGCTGGGTGTGATGGTACCTGGGCTGCAGAGACAGAGAGGCTGCCATCTTGCTGGGCTCATGCTCTGGGCAGAGCGTGCTGGGTTACATGTGCTGCCTCCACACTCCCTACAAGCACGCCTGGGAGTGAAGAGCCCCAGCAACCTGCCCCAGACACTGCCCAAGAGGGCATCCAAAGTTTGCTCAGAGAAAGCCCTCAGCGTTGGTGCTGGGGTCCCAGGAGCAAAACGAGAATTTGACCAGCTTGATGGTAAAGATGCATTTTCTACAAGGGATAGTTCAAAGCTTATGGATGGTTCAGGTAGGAGCAGCTTAAGACAAGAACAATGCTGTCGCTGAGCATCCTCATCCTCGGAGTGGCCTGCTAAGACGTTCAGTTGATGAGATAAGAATTCTTATTCCAGCTCATGGGACTCCCCTACGCTTACTGAGGTCTTCCCTGGACATGATCACAGACATTTCTTGGTCCTGCTTAGTCTCCTCAAGGCCTCCATGCAGACAGAAATGGCTCTGCACAGCTTACTGTGGAAAATGTGGTGGTCACACCATGTCGTGCTAGCTTGATGATGAGGAGGGGGCTGGTGACTGTTAGAACAGGTGACCAAAGGCAGGACAGTTGCGCATCTCACCATTTTTGCAAAGCATGGGTCAGACGTGTTGCAAGTACAGTATCAGCCCCTTGAACAGTGTACAGACAAGTGTCACGCTGCCTTCATCCCCAGAGCCATAGAAGGGAGGTCTACCAGGAGTGAGGCCAGAAATGGTAAATCACAAGAGTTTGCAAGTCCCTTAAGACTATGGATGGTTTGAGTATTTACTAAGCAAGTCCTTCTCTTTTGCTACAGATCCTGAGGGTCTTTGTACTTATAGAAATGCAAATAGACAGGTTAAATTGTGCTTCTCCTGCACAATGTCTGATCTCTGGGCAGGCAGCCTTTACCAGTCTCTGGACATACCTGCACACTTGAGGGTCTTGTATGCCCGACTCGCACTTCACCCCTGCTCTAAGTTAGCTGCAGATTTGGGCTTCTTCTCCCTTATCATGTGTCTAGAGGAGGGACCAGCCCATTCGAAGCCCTGACAGCCCTAAGAAGCACACACCATCTTCAACTGTGACATAGCAGCCTTCGGAGTCAAATCATGCATTTGGGAGTGCCCAAAACTGCCATCTGAGTGAAGGGTTGGTGTCTCCAGCTGTGTGAATGGCTGTGTGGGAGCAAGGAGACATGGTTGTGGTTGCCAGGGGTGAAGGTCCCTATGTGGAGCACAGCCATCTGCCATGGGTATTGTGGGGGACTGATGCTGAGCTGTGTGCCAGCTCTTCTGTGAGCAAGAAGAGCCTCAAATCTCAGCCAGGACTCCATCGGCTTCAACGAGTGTGTAACGTTTGTGTTAGGTCCCTCCTAGAGCAAGTCCTGGCACTAGGAGCCAAGTCCAATGATCTGACTGCTGTGGGAAAGGTCACAGCAGCTGTGTGTGCCTGCGGTGGTGGCAGTTTCTGCCCTCGCACACCGAGTTGATGGAAACCAGACTAAGGTGGCATGGAACAGCAAGCATTGCTGGGAAAGATGCTCACACAGCAGGTCACAAAACCTGTTTCCTTTCAGCCCTGTCCTCAGCAGGACACCAAACAGCACTCCTGCTGCCAGAGGCAGATAAAGAAGATGGCAGATCTTTACATGGCAGAACAGTGGGGAGCAGGAAAATCAAAACCAGGTTGGAAAACAGACTTCAGTCAGTCCTTTGTAAACACAAAACAGCTGCCCTGATAAAGCAAACAACTCAAAGGTTACAGAGATAAAAGCAAATCCTTCCTAATTAGATGATTGAAAATAAAACTGAAATTTCTATCTTTTCTCCTTTGGCTATGAAGCCTGAAAGGGAAACCAGGCAGTTCTTCGCTTGTCCTGTGGCCACCCGTACTCCTAATGCACAGCGCAGAGGGGTCAGGGGGTGCCGGCGTTGTATGACGGTGCGGGATATCTTAACCACAGGGGCACAGGGGCAGCTCTGGGCAGAGTGAGGCGAGTGATGGCCCCCACCTTGCTGTTTGCCAGGCAGGTGAAGACCCCTTTGGCCTGCAGAAGGCAATGAACTCAGCTCTCCTACAACCTGCATTAATGCTTTAGCATCAACAGGTGTATAATATCATCACTTGTGTTTTTGCATGAAGGTACCATGGCTACTGGCTTCTGAGAGGAATAAATGTGTGCTGAATAAAACATCTGCTGAACAAAGCCATAGAAATACCTAGAAAAAAACTGACTGGATGATCACAAACTGACAAGCGGTTGCTCTCTTTTCATCAGCAATAGCTACAGGCATGTGTAAAAGCAGTTTCACCTTCCTATGAAACATTATTGATGAGCAACAGGATTTGGGGTTATTTAAGGGGCACTTCATTTCTAAGCTTGAGGTGCCATAGTCCTTCGCAGACCAGGTTCCGTGTGCTCCATACCAGTTATCTACAGATCTCCTTATGTCCCTGGATTCTGAACGTTACAAGTAATTCAGTCGCTTTGATGATGGACACTAAGTACCAAAGATCCTAATTTTTACATTCAATATGAGGCATTAGCTGTGGTTTCTCAAGCACATTTAATGGTCAAATCAGAGCTACAAAAAGAAAAAAAACCACTTTTGAATGTACCTGGCTGCACAAAGATCACAGTGTCGTGGAGTTTTCTGGATGATGATCTTGGGTGACTGTGAGGCTGCAAAATAAACCTGTTGTAATGGCCAGGAAGCTGCTGGCAAGTGTGATGCTGGAGGCTAATCCGGTAAATCTGGAGGTTCTGACACATCATCCCTTGTCAGAGTTCACTATCACCAAAATAGAGAACACAAGAGTAATCAGAGTTTAAATCCTTCTGTATGCTCCTTTGTATCTTTTCTGCAAAAGAAGAAAAAAATCCTCCCCGTACAAACAGTCCTCCAGACAAGCCCTGAAGCAGTGGTAAACATCATGTCAGAGGATCCATCATCCCAGAGCGCCTCGAGAAAGGCCCTTGAGTAGGGGGCAGCGTGAGTAGGTCCTCCCCTTCGCAGAGCTCCTGGTAAGGCTTTGGATGATCAGACTCATAATGGCTTGTCACTTCGTACGGGGACAGAACAGGCCTGGAGCTGATCAAGCAGTCTTCTCTGCCTGAAGTGAGTCTCCTCAGATGTTGACATGACAAATTGAATTTTGAACCTGTGGAAATGTGAGTTACCGTATTCCAGAAGGTGAGCTTCATCTGGCTCTTCAGTACAGCACAAGCCTTCAGAGGACCCCATATTCTCTCAGGAGGAGGGTCCTGCTGTCCCAAACCCATCAGGCACACTGATGCAGTGAAGGATTGAGCCCAAACCCCTGCAGGTTTCCCAGAAAACATAGACATCAACAGTTCTGTTCCTGTGCTGAGTTTGAGCTGCCATGAAATAGAAGGTCAGGCAGTTGGCTCCCCCTCTTAGCTCTCTTCAGCTGCCATCAGAGGAAAGAAGTACCAGTTACAAAGAGACAGAAGCATTGGCCAGACAACACCTGAACTCCTGTGGAAAACGTTTCAAAAGCATACTGGGTTACAAGGAACTGCCCCTGTCCTCTCTTGCACCCTCTCTTTACCAATTGTTTTTCACAGCTCTTTCTGCAAACAG
This sequence comes from Eurypyga helias, assembly GCF_000690775.1. Taxonomy (NCBI): domain Eukaryota; kingdom Metazoa; phylum Chordata; class Aves; order Eurypygiformes; family Eurypygidae; genus Eurypyga; species Eurypyga helias. The sequence continues at coordinate 51,245 of NW_010248633.1, forward strand.
AATGTTTTGCTAAGCCCCCTCGGCAGAAAAAATCTGTCACAGAGGTAGAAAAGAGAGAGCAATTTCATGTTATGGGTCTGCTGCTGTTAGTCACCAAAAGGCATGTCATAGTGCTTTGTGTCACTAGTAAAACAGAGACTCTACCTGGGAATCACTGAGCCTTTCTGTCTCAGGAAGATGCAATGAGTGCGAAAGCTGTCAGCCTGCTGCAGAATTCAGCATAATTGCTGTCCAGTTGGGTTTCAACAGCTGGGTAGTTACCATCATAACTACCTCCACTGCCTTGTCCAGAGCTCCATAACACCTGTGTTTGTAAAGAAGATGAGCACTCAGAGCCAAAGGGAGACACTGGGAAAATCAGAGAGAGGAGTTTCTGATGTCTGGGATCACCCATGCCAAACTTACTGTGCTTTAACAGGTAACATTTTTTCCCCTCTTTTAGCAGAGGTGAAGGAGAAGGGAAGTAAAGGGGGACAGAAAGAGGTAGCCAGAATGGGCACTGGCTGGACCTTTTGCCCATAGTCAACACAACACAAAGACCAGGAAAGCTGATGGTGGTGAACTGAAGAGGAGAATCCTTTGCTGCCTGATCACTGATGGTCAATGGGAAAACCTGTGCCAACGCCTCTGGCTGGAGTCAGTGCTACAGACACTGCATCCAGCTCTGTGGCAGGCTGCTAAAACAGTCAGCAGACCTGAAAACGGCTCCGCTGAGGGTAGCCTGACGCTGAAGGACTGGACAACACCAAGCATGCTTCTCTCAGGAGGAGGTATTGGCATATTTTTAATGACAGCACGAGTGGTGTTAGGCAAATGCAGTAATTGGTTGAGCCATATTTGGACTTCAGAAGTAAGCATCAGCCATCAGTAGGCACTATGAACTGTCCCAATCTGGGGTAGGAGAGGTCAACACAGCAACATTAATACAACAGATATAAAAAAAATAGAGACCTTTTTCCTGCCTCCTTTACCTTGGACCTGTTGAGTGTGTTGCAAGTGCTGGTAAATCCCTATAACTACAATTTTAAAGAGATTAATGGGAGGACAGAGATCTGAGCCTTGCTTGGGCAGGCTGCCTAGCCATTTCAGCTTTCCAAGGTGTGAAAGATGGTGGGTTTTTTCCTTCTTTCTGGTGAGGCTCATCTCAACCATACTGGACAGGGAAGAAAAACACACTGCATTACAACAGCTGAGCTAGCAATTAGCATAATTTAATGCTTCTGGACCAGTCTAGCTCTGTTCTTTACACCTGGCTAAACTGCACCAGGTGGGCCTGTTCCTGGTAATGATTGTGCTCATGGGTTAGAGGAAAAAGGATGTAAGGAGGCATCTGTGAAGCACTGCATAAGAACCCCTTCCTGCACAAGGTAAGAAAACACTCTTGCTTTCAGGTGTGCTGTCAGGGTTATCCTGGCTATTGGCTCTGAAAGTGTGGCAGAGCCTCTTGTTGGAAAGAGAAGTGGGTTGGGAGTGATCTGAGAGCTGTAACTGAGCTCAGCTGGGAAAGTCAGCTCCTCTGAGAAGGAGATGGCGTGGTGGTCCAACGAGCTGAGTGTCCCTGCACAGACCTGGATGGCAGGTCAGGTTTGTCTATGGGTTGGCAGTCAGGATCTCAGCATTGCAGGTGGGTGGTCTTCTGTGCCTCTCTGCAGCTAAAACTTTCGGAGGGGATGCATGTTTGTGCGTGTGTGTGTGTGGCTGGGAGGGTCTTTCTTCCTATTCACTGCTGAGACCACCTATTGTGGAGGAAGGACACTGCCCAAGGCAGGGACAGGGACAGTACAGGTGCTGTTGTGCTGTGAAGGGCACAGGTTGAGTGTAAATCCTGTACAGAAGTTACAGGAGGTATCTGATCCAACAGGTCCTGACAGTCTGCTCCAGTTGGTGCTGGAGAAATCAGTGAATCAAGCAGCTCAGTTAGTCTAAGAGGGTCACAGCTAACAGTTTATTCTCTTTGTATCACATGGCAAGCATTTGCACTGGTTGCAAATGAATCGCCGTTTCTGTGCTCGTTATTGCACTGATGGTTGAAGACCACAGAGCTATTGTGGAAGAGAAGGGCTCCAACCAAGGCAGAGGCGAGCCAGCGGATCCTGTATCCATGACGACAGTTCCTTTCACTTTCAATCATTCAACACCAATTAGAGGTAGTCTTCCCAGTGCTCATGATGGGAATAGGGAGGCCGGAGCACTGGGCTGGGCTTGGGGACTGTGGGACTCTCCTCAGTTCTGCCAGCTGCCTGCGGGGTGACTTTTTCTGAGGCTGTTGGGCCCTGTGTCTCAGCTGCTCCATCTTTAAAATGGCAATCATGATTTTGACCTTTTTCCACAACATGCTTTGTGATCTGCTGATGAAAAGTGCCGGATGAGAGCTAGGGATTACTGATAATAAACTCCACACTTACCACTAGAAAGGCAGTTCCTGCTCAAGCCAAGCCACAGTCCCCTTAACCAGAGAAACAGAGCTTCTCGGTGCACATCTGGCCAGCACCAGTTACTAAGACCTTGGATTTCCTTCCCTTCAGGAGGAAAAGGTATGTTTGGTCTCTGCTGGAGGGATGTGCTTATTGGTAGGTGCTCAGCTCGAGCATGTAAGCAGAGCTGTCAGGAGGTCAAGCTGGGCTCCACTGTCCATCAAATCTTGTTCTTTCTCCTGAGACCTATGAGGAATACATACAGAAACTGTATGAAATAGGTGTCTGTCCCCTGAGAAGGTCCCTCATCCCTGTTAGCTGGACCAAGGCTTCCAGGCTGGCTGGATCCCTGGGCAGCTCCCAGCTGAATCAGGCAATAGAGGTTAACCATAGGAGACCATTCAAACTCCTCCAACATCATCCTTAGCTCGGAGACTGACGCCTGGCTACCTGTGCTTGGTTTCAGTGTGGAAAATGGGTCTGGAGGACTTGTATGATGTATGTGCATGGAGGGGGTTATTGCTCTCCAACAAAGTAAAATAATAGGTCTGCCCTACAGCACACTTGCTCAGATTGTACTGGCCTCTTTCAATCATCTCTGTCATGTGATCAGCAGGTAACCTAGGCCCAAAATTTGAAGAGGCTGCCCACTAAACTGTCAGAAACACTTCAGAAATATCATTTGAAGTCTCTTCCATCAAAAGAAACTGGAGCTTGAAATATGTACAGAGCACAGAAGAACAGGCTCTAGCAGCACATTTTGAAAATCTGTGCTTTAGGCAATCTCCTCAGCAGCTTGTTACATGTTTTATAAGTGTCCTTCCCAGCTCCAGAAGAAATAATACTACTAATGATTGTGTCAGACACAAAATAATTTCACAGCCTTTTTTGTCTGCATGCTTTCCAGCTTCAATAAATCTCGTGCCCTTCTATGCAGCTGAAGGGATCTAAAACCCATAGTACAGACAGTTTGGCTGGAAAAAAAAAAAATAGAAAGGACAGCAGGGCCATCTTTTTCCGCATTCGTTCCAGCCTGTACTTTGTTTGCCTTAGCAAGTCAGGCATTTGCTGAGCTGTGATGCTTCCTCATGAGCACAGCTGAGCGCTCTCTGGGATCCCGGGAGGAGGAGTTAGTATTAAGCGTGGAGAGGCATAATCAGGGGATTGGCACATACCTGCATCTTTCACTGGTCTGCAAAGGGGACTGGTGTCCCCAAGAGAGGTGGTGAACATCCGAGCTCCCCCGGGGCTGGGGTGGTGAGATAATCACCCTGGCAGTGGAAGCTATGGCACGACAGGTACCCCTTCAAGCAGAGATGCGTTTCGCACATCTGATGGATCAGCAGAGTTTTTTAACCAGTGAACTGTGGAAGCTAGTAAGCTCCCTGCAAATACTCCTGTACTCAGGACGATTGTCCTGTGGACATAACCACACCTGCATGATTGCATGAATCCACCAGGAAAAGCTGTCCTGGCAGTGACATCCTTGGGGACAGCAGAGGTGAAGCAGAGCAGAAAGGACACAAGTGCCTTTGTGCCTTCCGCCTCACAACACACCAGTGAGAGTTTTACTTCTTTGATTTTAAAGGTGGAATATCGTATTGATGGAAATGGCCAACCCATTTCACACTTCTCCTTGAAATAGTTCACTTATTTCTAACAATAATTTCAACCCAAGCTAGAGCCATATGAAGTACCCAGAAACAGCAGTAAAAATTCACATTTCCAGGAGTCTTTTGAAAATCTTTGTTGAATTTTCACCGTGGGTGATGGGGGAAAAGACCCAGAAACAACTTGGGGGAGAAGATGTGTTGGAAAGAGCAGAGGATAATGAAACTTCAGTGCTCAATGCAGTTACAGACCACAAATAACTAACTTGCACCACTAGATCCATCTCCCTGTGTTGACTGCAGTCATCTACTGGTTTTGTGCTGAATAATAGAAAACATCACTCCAGACCCTTGCAGAAAGTAGGCTAAGGCCAACAGCTCTCCGAACATCAGTGTTTGGGCCTCCAGTGGTCCGTAGAGCACTTGAGTGGGGTGATAGCTTCCTCTTCTCCTTCTCCTCCCTTGCGGGTACTGCCTCCTCTTCAATCCAGCTCCTGACATGCTGTTTCAGGCCGAGGTAGAGCTGCTCCAGCTACGTCGGTGGCTGAGAGCAGGCTTGCCCAAGCCTGAGAGGAGAACATGAGCATGTGTGTCCCTTGACCACATGTAGTCCCCAAGCAGGTTTATGTCTCATGACTAATGGAGGATCCTGCCTAAACTTTATCTGGAATTTGTACTCTCCCCATCTGATTGTCTGGTGTCTGCTAGACCTTGAGCTCACAAAATGATCTTTCCCCCAGTTAGGATGTTAACACTACCTCTTTCTTATTCGGTTGCCTATTTTTTCACATTTTGTAAGAATTTAATTACTCTTGAAACCTCTTCCCTGCTCTGTAAGATCTGATTGAAATTTAGCCAATGGATTCCGAAACTACAGTATAGGGACAATTTAAAAACCCAAAGGAGATAGTTACACTGCAATGTGAAATAATATATAATCCATTTGAGTTTAATTTATCCACAGCACTTAGAATTTTTTCCTACATGTTAAATGATGTAATTCTGAGAAATTTATTCCAGTCTTGTATGTCCCCTCTTTTTTCTTTGAACTGCCTGAAGTACCTGGTACCACCTGGTAGATGTTCCCCACCCAGATCTGCCAGGGACCCCACACCAGACAGAGCAGCAACCTCAGCTCACAACCTTTTCATTCTGTCTGCAGAGTAAAAACTGCAATTCAAATGAGAAACAAAAGGTCAGAAAGCATGCAACTAACTACATGTAAATTTTTATGTGTGGATATTTAATCTCTTAATCATTGAAGTTGTATCTGAATTCCTGACTTTGCCATAGATTAAGTGAGCAACTCAAGTGTAAAGATCTTCTCTGGGACATCTTCATCTTCCACGTGTGTTGTTTCCACTGCACTGCTCTGTGTCCAAGTCCCTGTTCCCTTCACCCATGGCCACCGTCTCAGGGGTGGTGGGGAGCAGCCTATCCCTCACACCGATCCACCGTAGGCCACAGACAGTGGCAGTAACTGCAGGCTGAGATGGACAAGAATGACTAGTTGGGGCAATTTGGTGCTTTGAATCCTCCCATGTAGTATATTCAGAACATATTTTCTTTTTTGGAAAACACCTGATCTTTTGTCCTTTTTCAATTATTGTCCTTTTTCAAATTGGCTTCCTGCTGTACTATTGACTGATCCCAAACGGATGTCTTTTTTCCACACAGCATAGCTTGAGGCTTTCATGGGAGACCGATGATGCAATATCCAGTCCTCAAGGTCTGGAAACTTCATTTTGTAGAGGAGAAACTGTGTCGTACTTCCTGGCAGTGAGACCGCAGGGTGGGTGTTATTGTGTGTAGATGGGTTTGAATGAAGGCCCATGGTCAGTTGAATTCTAGGCACCAAACACAGACACTTCAGACTTTCATAGAGTTTTTGCAAAATGTTGACGCTGTTTAAGTGCATTTGGTAGATTAATTTCACTGTGGTTCAATTTGCAGTTTAATGGCGTCAAGGTTGGAATGGATTACAGCCATTTCATCTGGCCTTCAGCTTTGACTGTGATGCAGTCACTGAATTTCACAAGTGGTTTAGGAATATCGCTGGTATGCAAACAGCAGCCTATGGACTGTCCCAGTCATTTTGCATTTGAATTTCAGAACTGGCAGCCTGAGGAGCAAAATAGTTGAAATGCTTGGTTTTACAAATACACATCCAAATCTATGTGGCTACATGATGCCAGGGAACCAAGGTCACTCATAAACGTAGAAGTGTTATGGTATAACCCTGATGGTCACTTGACTGTAACATTCACATATTGTTTTCCCCATCTGCCAACAGTTGTGGGGTTTTTTGGTTTGGTTTGGTGCATGTTTTTTTTGTTTTGGTTTGGGGGGTTTTTTTGGGTTGTTTTTTTTTTTGTGAGGAGGGGGGAAGTTGATTTTAAAGATGACATGACATGACACATGGTGTGTCTACACCACGGGGTTGCCCAGATTTAAGCAGATGCCTTCAGCTACTAACAGTGAACTTTCCAGCAGCCCCATTTCAGAGCCCACGCTCATGCTGCTGTGGCTTCATGGCCATCCTTGCACCAGCGATCTTGGGACGTCCAGCCCAGCTCTGCCTCTGGGAGGGGAAGGCATATTTCCCTCCTCCTGCTGTAAATCCTGTTGCTGAGCTGCCTGTGGAGGCCTATAGCTGCCTGATGGACATGGTGAGCCATGGCCAGGAGCTCCCCTCCCTGCTTCCATATGACTTTTACAGAAATCTCTAGTTTTCAGGGAGATGTGCTGTGGCTCAATTCACAACTCACGACTTGCTGGTGTTTTATTCAGCTGTGTGCACTTGAGTAGCCTTTGTTTGCGTTATTATCTGGAGCAGTGTGATATGACTGTCCTACTTTGCCTCTCGTAAAAATAGCACAGAAATAAGGTTTGATCTCTTTCCAACCACAGAGATAATTGTGAGCTGTTTGCTTCCACGATCTTCCTAGTCGGCTGTTATAGCTATTTTAAAATGATTCTTTCAGAGCTTTTTATTTTTTAGATGGGGTCACTGAGATTGGTGGTAAATCTTGATACACCTGTCAAAATACATTTTTTTTCACTGACAGAACATTTTGTATCAGATGTTGCAGCGTTAGTGTATTTTAATATGTATCCCTTTCTTTTGCCATTCTTTAAAGTAGTTTGGAGGATACAATTTTCAAATCTTTTATTGTACATCCTTTTATAAAAGTGTTTCCATAGCTGCTTTTCTCTTTTTTTTTTTTTTTTGGTTGAAATCAGATTTCTTTCTGATAGGTTCAGATCTGAAATCATTTATTATGTTCCTTGCATTTTTCATTTCTGAAGTCAGGCATGGCTTTTTTTTAATATTGATTCTAATGTCTGTCAGACAATTTTATTTCTGCCATCTTTGTTCTCTGCTTTATGTGACCTTTCCTATTGGTGCTTTCCTACAAGTTTTCTAACTAAATTTATTTTTTCTTACTGTTGACATGGAATAAAAGCATAAGAACCATTACAGACTTTATGCTGGTCTGGCAGTCTAACAAGAGATAGAAGCGAACAGTACACACTAAAAGGGGGAAAGTAGCTCCTTATAAACCTTATGATTTTCTTGCAATGGAAAAATAACATATCTGACAAATAGAAGTGACTTCCAAAGGAGAAGAGCACCAATCTGTGGATCCAGCCAAGTCAGTGTGGGAACATAAGCTAGTTGCTTCATAAAGCAGATCTCCTTCAGGAGAAGAAATGGAGCAACTTCCACAAGATTCTGTCTGCCAGTGGGAGGTGATAGATGGTGTACTCGGGACTGGGTAGAGGTGCACCTCCACTGTATTTCCACAGAAATTCACAGTGTCTTGTCATGCACCAGGGTGAAAATCCAAGTATGGTAATAGAGTCACTGAACAGTGATGTGAAAAATTAACCAGCAGCTTAGAAAAACTTATCCAGCTACCGAAGAATGTTGGAATGAATCGTGCTCAGCTGCTGCTGTTTACATTTCTCATGCTCTGCTTGTTTCTTCTATTTCTTACAACCCTCTTTGTTTTGGCTATATCTTTTCTTGATGCCACTGTGCAGCCCTGCTGAGTTTCAGCTGTGTTGGGGGTGGCGAGAGCAGCCAAGGATTCATGGAGTGGTTCAAGGATTCATAATCCTTTTCTGTTATACTATTCAATTAATGAAATCTGTTTTTATGGTGTTGAAGTCTAACTGAGAGCTGGGGCCATTGTGTGCAGTGCTCACACACCTCTCCTATGATGAAAGGCTGCGAGAATTGGGCTTGTTCAGCCTGGAGAAGAGGATGCGCCAGGGAAAACTTATTGCAGCCTTCCAGTACCTGAAGGGGCTACAAGGAAGCTGGGGGGGACTTTTTTCAAGGGCCTGTAGTGACAGGACAAGGGGTAATGAGTTTAAATTGAAAGTGGGGAGGTTTAGATTAGGTATCAGGAAGAAATTCTTCCCGGAGAGAGTGGTGAAGCACAGGGACAGGTTGCCCAGAGAAGCTGTGGATGCCCCATCCCTGGAAGTGTCCAAGGCCAGGCTGGATGAGGCTTTGAGCAACCTGGTCTAGTGGAAGGTGTCCCTGCCCATGGCAGGGGGGTTGAACTAGATGATCTTTAAGGTCACTTCCAACCCAAACCATCCCATGATTCTATGATCTAAAGCAAGAAGTGGGATTGCTGCAAAAAACTCCCAGACCAGATAGGGGGGGCAGTAAACAGTAGAAATGCCAGAAAAACATGAGGTATTTCTAATAAAACTAATCAGAGCTGCCAGAGCATGTCAGGGGGCTTTGCAATGTCCCAGCCAGGCTGAGGTGTCAAGCTGGGGACAGCATCACGTCTCATCAGTGAGCTGCAAGAGGTGCAGGGTGAGTCGATGGTGAAGGTGATAGCCAGCCTGGGAAATGCCCTGGAAGGACATGGATTCAGGTCCATTTGGATGGGCTGACTCCAGAGCAGCAAAGCAAAAAAACCTGCTCTCATTACAGTAATACAGACAGGAAAGGCATGCAACTTCTTTCTTTTTTTCCAAAATGCTGAACTTCCCCTCAGCAGCTATTAGCAAAGCCATCCCTCACCACCACCTCCCCAGAGCCCCCCTGGCTCAAGAGCTGCTCATCTAAACGATTCCCACCTCTGTCTGTAGTAAGGGGAAAGTCCCATGGGCCCAACAGGAAAAACTGAGTAGCAATAGAACCTTTTAGAAGGAATATGTTTTCTGTGTAAGGAAATCAAGCTAGCCACAGAGAAATTGTTCCCTGAAGAGCAGGAACATCATGAGGCCTTTCCTCCACGTTTCCGAGAATCACTGCTACCAGGTAATGCTTGATATTGATCGGGCACAGCACAGAGCCATTTCTTACTTTCTCATTTATGAGCCTGTTTTAAGAAGGTTATAACTCAGCTATTGGAGATGGAACAAAGGAGGAAATGACGGGAACGTGTAACACTTGGGAATTCTACTGAAAGATGCCACTTGCAAATGGTCTCTTCCTCTCTCAGACCAGGTATCTTGTTGAGCCTGGCCTGGCCCTTCCTGAGGTTGTGTCTAGAAGCAAGAATAAATGTTGGATTCAGCAAGTCCAAGGGACTAGATGTTTCCACCAGCTGCTCCTGCAACCTTCTCATTCTCTCTAGATGTGCCAGGGCTAGAAGGATCCCCCTGCATGTATGTGCTTGCACGACTGCTAGAGCTGCACGTGCACTTTATTCTCCCTCCTGTGAAGAGTTAAATTAGCATAGAAATTATTATATTGGCACAAGCACATCCACCAGCATGCCCCCAGACCTGCCATACTTAAGCTTCAGGTGTAGTGGTAAGGCTTGCTGGCCTCACACATCCAAACTTGCTGTAAATCATACCCCTGCTGCCCCTCAGCTCTGACCTAGCCCCCTTCAAGGACTATCTCCCCAGTCCTCCCCAAAGTGTTCACCCACCCTATGCAAATGTCTGCCTGCCCCGCCTGGTGCCCCAGGTCAGGGTATCTCGATCTGGGGCTGCTCTGTCACGTGCAGTCACTGCTGGCAGTGCTGGGAGCATCTCCTCGGCCACCTGTGAGCACCTTTGGGTTCATAGATGGGCAAAAGTGGGGTACCTTCTTCCGAAATCAAACCTAATACCTATTGAATTATGTTACAGGCTGTGTAAAAAGCCAACATGCAGCAGCAAGAGTCCTCAGGATCATGACCAAGGGGAGCATTGAAGGTTGCTTAGTTGAGAAGTTCAACAGATGTGGTGGCTATGGCTTTCAAAAGAATAATAAATTTCTGTGCAAGAGCTAGAGATAAAACCAACAGGCTCAGCTTGAGGCAGGAGGGGATCAAGGCAGGTGGTAGAAGAAATCACTGACTGGGGCAGTGAAGCATGGAGGAATGTGTAGTCTCTACCTGTGAGACCCTGAAGCTCAAGGTAGGAATTATCTGCCAGATAGATCGTACAGATGATTATGCTCCAGAGCAAGGGGCTGGATGCCTTCCAGCTTTATTCTCAACAATGCCTGAAAATACAGAGAAATTCTGCCATCAGCCTCAATGAGCAAAAGTCATGCATGGCACTGCAGAAACCACCACAGAAAAGCAAACTTCCCTTCAGCTCATTCTGCAAAAAAGCATCCCAAACTTCAAGAAAAAATGATTCCTCAAATGCTCATCGTGTTGCTGTGCATAGAGACCTTGTTTAAAAGTTAAGGAAGCTGGAGAGGCGCTCTCCTGGTTTGCAGAATGCCAAGTTTGGTCTCTGGCTGTGCCACAAACAGCCAGGGTGGGACAGGGAGGCAGGGACGTGACAGGTAACTCGCCAGAGGAGAATTTTATATTTGAGTTCTTTTTTTGCACATCTGCTGCCTCATTTCATTAATTATAAGTAACAAAATGGGGGGAGGGGGGATGAAGCCTGGAGGTATGGCACATGCCCAGCCATGCCAAACATCTCAACAGTTTGTTTTTTATCAAATGTTCCAGTGGCCACAGTAAAACACACACCAAGTCCTGCTAAGTGCTCACCCTCAGATGAGCCTGTTCAACTTCCAGGAGTCCAAGATTTCAGTTGAACTGATTTGAATGGTTTGGGTTCAGCTGAGAGGCTTCGGAGATGAACAGACCAAAGCCAAAATTGTCCATGGTTCTCCTTGTCCTAACTCTTTGCCGCACCATGCTCAGAGTATCGATTTACTGAGGCGCAGCTGGCATGAGGCCCTAACCATGCTCCGAGCTTCAGCAGTGCCCAGAAAAACAAATACTGGCAGAAAATGTATTTTCTGGAGGAGAAAAAAGCTGGCCCATAAGTTTCAAAGCCAGGAGCTGCTCTACAAACCTGGAGTTATGGACATATTTGGATTAGGGAAGATATTGGAGGAGGGAGTGCAGTTGTTCAGAGGGGTTAGGGGGTTGTTGGGGGTTTTTCTCCAAACCCTCCACTGTGTAGTATATGCTTGCAAAGCCTCTGCATTGATAAGGTGTCTTGTGGCACAGTTCAAGGGCTTGTAGCCACCTGCAGAGAGCTGGACAGCTCTGTCCTGTGACGACTGTCCACCTCCCACGAAAGGAAGCATGGGATAAAAAGGTGTCTGTATGGCAAATCATGTCATTTCCTGCACAGCAATGGATTTCCTGAGCGGTATTATTAAAACAATAATGGTAACAGTGCCATGTGCTGGCTGTAAGCTAGCACAGCCACCCAGCAGGCCACACGTGGACGTGCATCACTTCATTTACAAGAATACTCTCCTGGCAAGGAGCAGCTTGAAAATGGAGGGGAAAACAGTAAAAACTTTTAGAGAAAACTCCACTAATCTAAAACCACTTTTCAGGCAGGAAAACAAGCCAATTAACAATAAACCCAACCAAGTGGTGTGACTACCAATTGCTCCTCTCCCTGCATTTCAGGTGGGACAATACATCTACGAGCATCTTGAGAGCTATGAACAACCTGCAGCAACCCCTCAGCTTCCTGACATCCCTGTGCTTAAACACTTTTGAAGCCTTGAGTACGATTTCTGAGTCCAACCTCCTGATGTGAGCACACCGGCAGCAAGCAAGGACACATCTCCCACCTGTAAAGCTCTCCATGTCTCCCTGCGTACACGGCTGCTGTGGCAACAGCCTCCAGAAGCGATGGTGCAATGCAGGAAAACTAAGTTACGTTTCATGTTGCATCTCATTGCAGGCTGGAGAGCGCGGGCTGTGCTGTTGGGGCACACACATTCGCAGCCCCTCTCCATCAGCACCAAACAGAAGATCCCCATGGTCAACACATCTCTTGGTTCCCAACTACATGCTTGACATCACTAACATGTTCATTAGGTTCTTTGTAAATAGACAAGAAACCCAAATGAGTGACACTCTCATTGATGTGGACTTGAGAATGCTGCGCTCTGTCGTTACCTTCGTCTTCACTGGTAAAAGGAAGACAGTTCCAGGCTGTTGCAGAAAAAGCTGTGCAGAGTGATCAGTGTTGCACAACATGGCCTGGGCAGGATGATCTGTGGCTGGTGTAAGTCAGCAGGACAGAAGGCAGGAGGGCAGGGTGGAGGCAAGGGTTCCCTGCTTCTGCAGAAATGGGAGCACGTGTCCCCAAAACCTGGGTTGCCAGGGGCTTGCTTGAACCTGAAGAACTGCTATGGACTCTGAAAAGCACCGCCACCCCAGAACTCACAGACCCCTACACGCACATGCAGTGTTTGGACCTTTGGTGCTGCAGCTCCTGATGTTTTTCCCTTTGGCTGTGATAATTTTTTTTCTCAAAATAGTAAAATTTAACAAAAAAAAAAAATCATACACACCTCTTCCCCAGAAGTGTTCCTAGAAACTCTATTAGAAAGACAATTCACACAGCTCATATCTCTCCCTCTAGACCTGGGTCTCCAAAGCTCCATCTAGACCAACGATGAAAGCAGAGGAGTAAAGCACCAGTGTTCACAAAGTCATACATTTTGTGCATTTTAAGCCACTTGGGGTCCTGGCTCCTACACTGACATGTGGCAAGTGATGAGTAGGCAAAAATAACCTTTGCAGAGCTGCAAACCTAACTGCCATCGCATTTCACAGGGAAGGTGCCTCTGGACAGGGGTCTGGGGTCTGGCTGGCTGTTGGGCAGCACTGTTGCCCACCACAGCAATACATGGGCTGGAGCTGAGCATCTACTGAGCCCTTCCTCACCTCCTGCAGCACAGAGATGGGAACTCTCCTACACCCTTCCTCCGAGCAAGGACTCCAGCCAGCTCAGACTCAAGGATCCTCGTGTCTTTCAAGGCTTCAGCAATCTCTCCCCTCTTCCCCAGTGGTCCCTCAGGAGTCACTTGGCTTATTTCTCCCCAGCCATCTCCTCAAAGCTAAACATCCACTTAGCTCTCATCAACTCTGAACAGCACGCGTTTGCCCGCACACCCCTAAGACACCGTTAAGCAGCAGTCGGTTGCATCCCACCCACCTCACCCCTTCCCAAAAGACCAAGCCACTTGGCCCCTTCAGCTCTGATGCTCTTCCAAGTCCCCAGATTCAGTGAGTCGTTCAGGAAGCACCTGTGCTAGGGAAGGCACCATCATAACTAGCGTACCAAGAGTGCTTAGGACCGCACTCAGCTTTTGGTTTGACTCTTGACAGGTAAATGAGATGTTTAGTGATTTCCCTGAGGTCTGACTTACAGCTGAGAGAAATGGCTTTATCTGAGCTGCTCCACTTCATTAGTTATTTAGAGAAGAAGGGAGAAAAAGAAAAAACTACCTCAAGGCCAGGAATTAAATGTTCTTTTCTGTCTATTCCCCCTTGAGGAAAAAGCAGCAGTATTTTGGCTTTTGGGAGATCCCTCTGCCTTACAGCTCAGGGGGAAAGGTGGGATGCTCACAGCAGGACAGCAGTGAAGCCTCCAGGAAACCCCAAAGCTCTGGCTAAGGCTGCCAGAGCCTCTGTCAAAGCTATTGAGGGACAGGCCCTCGATGGATGGGTTATTTTCTTCTTTCATAGGAAAAGAGAGTGAATGGAATGGAATGGAATGGAATGAAATGGAATGGAATGGAATGGAATGGAATGGAATGGGAGGGATGGAATCTGGGCTGCTGCAAATGGGGCTGGATGAACTCTGCAAAGCCACGATTCACTGGAGGACAAATCGCAGCTTCCCCGTGGTAGCTAGACCTGCCCACAGCATCACGGAACTTGCTGTGTCCCAAGTCCCCTGGATTTCTAGTACTCAGGAGTAAAAAAAACATCTCCATTTCAGGTCATTTGGCACTTCAGGTTCCTTTTTAACACGTTTCCATTTTTCATTTCCCTTTCACTTCTTCCTTTTTTGAGTTGGACCTGATTTGAAAGCAAAAAATATTCTGAAAGTGCAATACAGAAAAACTGGGGCAAACATCCTGTTCATGGGAACATTTCACCCCTCTCTTTTTTTATAATCAACCAAGCATGATGGTCTGTCGATGCAGAAGCCACAAATGTGCTTTACCCCAGTGCCAGGAGCTTGAGGCAAGAGCCCTGGGCTCTGCAGTCACTGCTGTGAGCACTCCTGCAATTAGTGTAATTAGCCCAGATTAGTCCCAGAAAAGGTTGGCAGGTGACAACTCCACAGATGAGAGTGAGGATACTCTGCCCTGGCCATGCACGAGGCCTTTTTCTGAAACTCCACCCTGATACGCACAGTCCCTGAAGGTTTTGTTATCCTCATCTTTCGCTTTCTGACACTGAAGATCTCAAGGTGATAAGGACTCAGATGCTGCTGGTATTGGACACCAGCACCATCTGGCCCCTGTCCTTATTCACTCTAGATTAAAGACTTTAAAGCTTTTATGAAGTCAAAAGAAGAAAAAAAGAAGTGATATGTCATCTGGATTTCCTCCTATTTGCTGGTAATTAAGGTTGTCACAATCTTGACAGAGCTGGAAACAGTGAAGGGAATCTGAAAGAAGAGACAGAGGGAGGGAAAATATAATAAGAGTCTCTCCAGAGCTTTTTCCTTCTGATTCAGTTACCAAAGAAAATGATTAAAAGAAATAATGATATTTCCATGGTATTTGCTCCCCAGCTCCACTACAGATATAAATTAAGCCTAACAATTTGTCAGATTTTTTCTTTTTAAGCTCAGGTAATGTCATTCCAATATTTACTGGGCTGCATGCCAGTTCCTGGGGTTTATATCAATTCAAATCTAGTCTCTCCCTCTTTGTTGTTTTGTCTTAGTTTATATACTTTCTTTTACTTGGAGAGAGAAAATAAAAATCAGCCCAGCTCAGCAGCAGTGTCTCAGGTGCCAGGCTGAAGGGCATCTCCACAGAAGGACCTGCCCATCTGCATCTTCCCGCAGGAAAAAGTGATCATTAGAGTTCGTTTTCATCTTTTGCTCTGTTCACTGCAGACCAGGCTGCAGGGTAAAACCAAAACCGCCTGGGGCTGATTGATGCTGTGGGAACTAACCTCCCTGCTTAGCCTCCTGCCAAAAGCCCCAGAGCATCACCAGGGCATTATCTGTGCTTCGCTACGGCCGCGAGCCCCTCTGCCCAGCATCCGACCTGTACCAAGCCGGTGGAGATGAAGCTGTCTGCAGCTCATCCTGGTCAGGAGTAGGGTTTTCTCTTCTTCTGGGACCATAGAATCATTTAAGTTGCAAAAGACTCTTACGATCATCAGATACAGTGTGTAAGGATGCAGGCAGAGCAGGACGTGTTGGCAGGTGCTTCACCCATGCAGCATCCATGATGTGCATGAAGAACGCTACCGATGGCAAAGGGATGGTCTGCACAACGGGACTGTCTTCAGTGGAGAGGCAGTTTCAGAACTGGAAAGGCACATTCCCAGACAAAAGAACAGTCTTTGTACTGGAAATATTTTTAAAAGGAAAACATGAATGTGGGGAAGTCATTTCAAACAATCATACCAAGCAGTTCTGGACTTGGCTTCATCTGTGCGCTATCAGTATCCAGCTTCGGAGCTGTTGCTAGCCTCTGTGTGCCCACGGAACCCCTGCCAAGCAGGACTTCTGCCTTTTTTCCTTAAGTTTCCTAGGCTGAATAACAATTATTTGGCCCTTAAGGGAAAATACTGTCCCTACTGAAACAACTGCAGCATCAAGGGACACCACAGGACAGCTGCTCTGTTGTAAATCTTGTGCTTTCCCACCTCTCCCCAAATTGTTAAATCTGCAGAGGGTTCTCCGAGTGGACTTTGCAGAGGGCCATAAGAATAGATTTATTTTGGAATATTTTCACTTGTCATTACAATTAATCACCAGACCCAAGGAAAAGGAGCGCAGTTTATGAAAACATCAAGCAGGGAATGTGACTGCAGGAACTTGACAAATGGGACAGCAAGACAGAGAGATGTTTTAGAAAAATCCATTTTCATGCCAGCTCCAGTAAAAAGAAAAGAGAAAGACCGAGCAGCATCCTTCCCCATGACAACCTCCAGAGCATAATCGTGGCCCTCATCTGAAACCATGCAGTAGCTCCTCAGAACATTTTCAAAAGACAAGGCACCATATTTTTCAAACTCTGTCTCAAGCATGGTACTCAAGAGAGTCCCTCTGGCATGAAAAATAAATGTTCCTCTATAAAGGAACTAAATTCACATTTTTCAAAACCAGCTTCAACTCTGGACATGAACTTCAGACTACAGAGAATAATGTTGTCTAAAGTTTTGCTCTGAGGACACCAGCAAGGCAGACTCAGTTTCTCCCCCTCTTTCCTTGAGAGTACTTCCACTTCACTCTGCCATCTGCCATGAAGCACCATGCTCCTCTGGGATACTTCTCTCCGCAAGGACAGCATCATTAATGTGTAAGAAAAGCAGGGAGTGGCCTGTTTTCTCACTCAGTAGCTGTACATAAACTTCTAAGAGAGTCACACCGAGGCTGTGATAGCTGGACCCATGAAGGTTTTGTAAACGACAGCCTGCCACAGGAGGAGCATGCCCAGCCCCAGCATCTGGCTATGAAAGCAGGCAGAAGCGAGCTTGGGTCTCACTCCCTTAGTGAAGTGCCCAAGTTAGCTGGGAGGATGATGATGAAGAGGGCAAGGAGGAAGAGAAGACACCCTTCCTAACAGCCCCAGAGTTCTCACCTTTGGCTCCACTTAGCATCAGACACCTGCAGAAGAACAGATGGTTGAGTCAAGTGGGAATTTGTTCAGAGTTTCACTGTAGCAAGAAGAAATACATTTTGTGTCAGTCCAAACCAATTTATTTTTTGCATTGGGCACTTGAGCTGTAAAATTAAAACAAACAAATTCCTAAACTGCAGCCCTGCCTTGGTCTTTGTTGGAGATAAGCTCCTAAAACCCCCGAAGGCAGGTGCTTGGGGAAGGCTCTGAGGGTTCTGGGATTTGCTGCCCCTGTAGGACAGAGTGATGGAGTTCCCAACCCCGGGCAGTCCAGAGAAGGTTGTCCCAGAGCTCCATGGCTCTCAGCCAGTCTCCATGAGAAGCAGGAGATCAGCAGCTTTCCTTTGAAGACCTTCACACTGCAGGCCTTTGAGGAAGCAGATGGTTTGTTTCTCCTACTCTGCTTCCCAAAACCTCTGATCTCCCATCATGTGCTCCACCCTGTGAGTGCATGCATTAGCCAGACTTAAAATGTTTCAAAGTGTTTTGTGGATGTTAATTCAACTATGAAAACACATAAGCTTATTTTGGGGGTTGGATTGGGCTGAAAAGATAGGGTCAGTTTTGGAAGGGTGTTTGTAGGTTTTTCTCCCCCTCTGCTCTGCTTTCATGAGACACACACACACCGCAGTTCTCCATCCAGCTGTGGAGCCCTCAACATCAGAAGGATATAGACTGGTTGGAGTGAGTCCAGAGGAGGCCACGAAGATGGTCTGAGGGCTGGAGCCCCTCTGCTATGGGGACAGGCTGAGAGAGTTGGGGTTGTTCAGCCTGGAGAAGAGAAGGCTCTGGGGACACCTTATTGCAGCCTTCCAGTACCTGAAGGGGCTACAAGGAAGCTGGGCTGGACTTTTTACAAGGATCTGTAGTGACAGGACAAGGGGTAACAGGTTTAAATTTAAAGCGGGGAGGTTTAGATTGGATATCAGGAAGAAATTCTTAACAGAGCGGGTGGTGAGGCACTGGCACAGGTTGCCCAGAGAATCTGTGGATGCCCCATCCCTGGAAGTGTCCAAGGCCAGGCTGGATGAGGCTTGGTTGGGGGAGGGTGCCCCTGCCCAGGGCAGGGGGGTTGGAACTGGACGATCTTTAAGGTCCCTTCCAACCCAAACCATCCTGTGTCTCTGTGATTGTTCTCACAAGCCTTTCTTGCTAGTGACCAATCTGGACAAGTCTTCTCCACACCACAACACCACCATTTCCCATCACAAGTCACAACCGGCCAGAGCTCCTGTCAGAGAAAGAAGAATTGCCACAACCATGAAGTGGAGGATTTAATTCCAACTCACAGCCAGCTACCCATTGACCAGGAACTTCACAGGTTTTTTTGACCAGACGTTAATCCTGAGAAAGTTAATAGCCAGCTTTCACCGTGAGTTTTGTGAGTAATTCATAACCAGAAGAACACACACCTGGGACTGCTGAGATGTGTTATGCCTCATGAATAGTTCATTGACTCTATCCAAGACACAGGGCTTTCTGAATATACTCCTAGTCATGAGGCTCCTGTGGGATATGTCTCTCTGTGGCTGTTATTTTAAGTGGACATACCAAAATCCTTTTCAGTATTCCCCAGCGAGGAAGACCTCAGCTGGAATCTGCAGAGAGGGAAGCTCTTTGCTCCAAAAGCTGAAATTCAATTTGTGCTTAATAATTAAATCCCTAAATAACAGCTTTCATGTGTGAGCTGAACCATTAAATTACAGAGGTGGATCTAAGCCTTTTTTACACTGGGTGGAGTTTACTCATGTGGAAATTTCCTGGTGCATCCTCCAGTGGACTCATTAATGACAAAAAAAAAGAAAAAAAAAGTGGGCAGGCATCAGTTTCATGGCATTGATTAAAAGTGTTTCTCTTCCCTTACAGACTACAAAAGAATTTGTGCATTGTTTGGTTTTGGCTTTTTTTTTTTTTTTAATCCACTTGGCATAAACAAATTCCTCATTGTTTGAGCTGTATATCAGCGATGATGCACACCTTTTTTCAGAGGCACACTATTGGAACTGCAGCAACTTTACAACAGCCTCCAGTGAGGTCTGTGGGGCTGGAAGGAGTCAGTGATGCCCCCAGGGCTGCTCTGACAATATTCTCCCGGGCCTGGTCCTGGGCTTTAGCCACCAGGCATGCATTAGCCAATGCATGCAATAGGACCACCCTGCTCCCTGCACTCCCTTATAGTCCAAATATATCCCAGATAAGGGATTTTCTCTCGTTCATTGCTCTAGCTGAAATGTCAGTGGACATCCAAGACAGCCAAACACTCATCTCTTAGTTTGGCTCAGGAATCTCAGCAGCTCTTGGTAAAACAGCTTCCCCATTGCTTGCCTAGGCCTGCAGGAAGGCTGCCCACAAGCAGCTCCCCCCAGATCCTGATCACAGAGCTCTTTCTGAGATTTAAATAATTTAAAAGACACAAGCAAAACCTTTCTAGCTGTTTGCACACCCAAATCTAAGTATCTTTACTGCTGAAAAACTGTAGTAAGACTAATGAAATCGTAATGTACATGTTAATTAATGTACATATTTTCTGAGTAAATTTTGCACAGCTATAAATGGTCAAATAAATAATGAATGCCACGAAATAATTTATGTGAGCTTTGTTTCTTACTTTACATGTTCTAATTACTGGTATGAACACTTCCTAATGAATTATTGAAAGTCACAGAATGAATAATAATATTAAAGTTAATTTGTAGCCCGTAAGTACACGAGAAGCCAAGTTCAAATAGTTACTTAATTCTACTAACATGTTGCATTGTAATACTTGCCCAATAATTGGGAGCAGAAGAGGGAATGTTCCTCCTGGCCAGCTTGATTAGGAGCTCCATTTCTTCTAGGTTTCGTTTGTGGCTTCTAGTGTTGAAATTCAGCAACTAGAGCTATGGAGATGCTTTTCTTTATTGGACCTTCAGATGGAACTACAGGAGACGAGACTCCTTTATGAAGCACGGTGTATAAAACCACACCCATCTCAAAGCATTGTAAGCAGCACTTCACACTTGCACAGCACACTGCAGCTGAGAATTTCACGGTCACTCGTACAGTAATTAGTTAAGCTTTACAATTTCCCTGTGGAGCTACATATAATCAGCTCACTTTTACACGGGAAAGGAAAGGATGGGGATGTTCCAGGCTTCTAAATGCAATTGTTGCACAATGTGAACTGGTTTTGCAGCTGTGACCAGAGGTTAGAAGCCACCAAAGGAAACAGCCGGTAATTAATGTTGCTGGTTGTTAGCATGCTCAGCTGCTTGTTTCTCACACACACGCAGAGCAATTGTGTGCATCTTGTTAAAAACTGTGCTCTGCAGGGTGAATTTCGAACGGGTGCTGTGGTGTTCTTTTGAAAAATTGCCCTGGATGATTTTCCCAGCAAGCCATTTGCAAACAGTTACACACATCCAGCAGAAGTGTGTGCCTGAAGGTTTCCATCATGAGATGCTGCACCCGTTTCCTGAATGAATGGATGCAGCCACTCCCCTCATCCCAGCAGGCATGCTCCAGCCAAAACCGTGCCACTTGCCTATTAGTTATCCACGTGACGATGTGCAAATCACCATTCAAACCCTTCCCTCTCTCAGCCCACCCATGGTTAACACGATGGATGAAGTGCCGTACCCTGAGTGCTTAGTTAATCAGCAAGAGGATTCATCCTAGCTCAGGGTGGTCATAGTGACATTGTCTCCACCCCGATTCAGCCAGGAGAATCTGACTGTGTGGCCAAGGGTCATTTCACCACAGAGAGCACCAGCGTAACTGCCCGCAACACTCCCTGCTCCAAGCAAAGTGTCCAGGCTGGGCATGGACAGTCAAAACCACCGCTTTTCCTATCAGGGGCAAAATAGGGTTTAAATCACTTATTAAATTAATAGCACATGTGGAAAACGGTTTGATGATTCAGACCCCAGGTTTGGAAAGTCACAGTTCAAGCCCTTGCTCTGCACTTGTGTGCAGCCCCACGGGGCTCACGTGCTGCCCATAGCCCAGGCATCGAGGCCAGTCTCCCATGTGGGACACCTAAATACCTCCTCCTGCCTGCTCAGTGATCCACCCAGCCACACGATGGGAGACCCAGAAGGCAAATGGCAGCTGAATGAAACTGACTGGAAGTGACATTCTTAAATGGTGTCACTTCAAATTAGTCTCTGTGCCTGCGAAATGAGAATACCTATTTTTAAGATATGTTGGAGATTTGGTTTTACATTTTTCCAAGGTATATCAAGCATCTTCCTTTGAGAGATGTCATAGCTCATGCTTTTGATCCTCTTTATGAATTTCCTTTGTATTTCTTCATTTTTTCCTTTCTCTGGTCATATCCCAAACATTCAATTTTCCACATGAAGGTAGAATCCACTTGTGATTTTTTTTAAAAGGTATTTCTATGGAAAATTTCAATAACAATTCTTTAATTAGGCCTTCAAATGAACAATACTTAATACTTGATAGAAGAGTAGTGAAAAATTGACAGGTCCGTACAACACGGACACACAGAATATCCTCAAGACAGCTTCGTTTACAAACAGAGCTGCAAAAATAAGCTGCAATTTGCAAGTACGCTGATGGCAAAATTCACCCAGCAGCCCAACCTTCCAAAAAGAAAAAAAAAAGTTAGGAACAAATGCAAGAACAACCACATTAAGAAAAATCTTTCCTGTACCCAGCCATGCCAAAAAGCAGTAATTAATCCCAGCTTGTGAGATAGAAGCCAGGTCCCAGGGTAACAATCACCCTCCTCAAGTTATTTGTGGAGTACGTATGTAGACAGAGCCTGAGCCAGGGTTGCTGGCACAGGGCATCACACAGCCACATTTCCACCTAGTCCCATGACCATCATCACCTAGTCCACATCATTGAGTTGTTCAAGCTCAGCTCGTAGGCAAGGTCTCAGCCCAACACCCTCAGCCAGAACAACCCCAGACAAAAAACACTCAGGATGGCAAGGCTGAGTGTAATCCCTGCAAAGCCCATGTCCCATAGTCACTAATAGCCATCATTTTGTTATGGGGCAGGTTCTCCATTGCTGATGTTCCATTTGCCATATGTCCATACACAGGTTTGGGTAAAATGCTTCCCTCCCGGCTGCACACTGAGGTTTGCTCTCACTGCCCCAGGTGTAAGAGAGAGCAGAGGGGAAGATAAAGAGCAAAGCCCTGGAGAAAAGAGGGAGGTAGGAGACCATCCCCTTCACCACCGGGAAGCAACACAAACTTCTGCTGTTTCCAGAAACATCAAGGGCTACGCCTGCTAACAAGGTGGAGGTGAACTCAGGGAGAAGCATTTCGTTGAGATCCAGAACAAAAATAAAGTGAAACAAGAAAAGGCACTATTCTTACCAGGCTTTCCTCCTGCACCCTGGCTGACCAAGAGACTTACTATTCACTGAATATTTAACTAGTGCATCTAATATGATCTTTGCTTTATTAATGATAAATCAAGCACCTTTTTTAAAGCTACACCTTGTCAGAGTCTCTCCTCCAGCACTTCCATGAGCAGGAATAATTATTTAGTGCATACTGCATGTATAATGAATTTTCAGGCATACTTGTTTGATCTATAGCCTTGGAAATAAAAATCCCATTAGTCTAACAAGCTCACCAATTATTTCCCGAGATCATTGAGCTTATTCCAATGAAGAAAGTTGCATAAAATTGAAAGTGAATGCAGAACAGTGCAATAAGTTGTTTTACAGAGTAAAACATTTTAAAATAGTGTTTCACATCAGGTGGGGTTGGGGGGAGGGGAGGGTGGGGAAGAGGGATAGAAAGAGCAGAGAACTTGGGTCTGCTTTGGCTACGTGAATGTAGCTCACTTACTGCTGGAGGGTGGAAGTTGAGCTAAAATTAGGGAAGAAACATATTTGTCCAAATTTAGATATTAATCACTCTGATGTCCCCATCCAAGCTAGCCACTCAGACTGCTTTTGAAGATTTCATGTTAAAAAAATAAAAATAAAACCTTGTCCAGGATGTGTATTCTCACTTGTTTTAGGTATCCAAATTCAGGGAGGTGAATGACACTCCAGAAAAATCTACTTCTCTCTCAGCTCCAAGGGAAGCCTGTGTAAGTCACTCATATACCGCTGTTTGCACGGGAGACATGTAAAGTTGGATGATGCAGATGTCCCCTCTGTGTCCAATCCCACCTACTCACCACGAGCTTCTAGCGGCTGTGGAGACAATGTCCCCCAAGAGACACCCAGCCCAGCCATCTTTAGATACCAACTGCCAAATCAGATCAGCTTCCTTTCGGGGTGATCACCTCTCACCGCTGCCTTGACCCAAAGTAGGAAAATAATAAAATTGCTTTAATGAGATGCCTCAGCTTCAGATGGCTGCTGGTGGTGAGCTGAATCCAGCACACAGAGGGGTTCGTTAGCTGAGGGCAATGAGGGGCCAAGTGCAAGGCAAAGATTCCCAGTTAAGCCTGAAGCTTGGAACAAGCTGAGAGTGGGCATGGACAGGATACAACCTCGGTTCGATAGCCTATGTCAAAGGCGCATCAGTAAAACTCTCAGCAAGAAGTAATTTACTGTTAGCATTGCTGGGGGTTTAAATAAGGATTACATCCAAAACTTGCTCCTAGGTACACTTTGTAGCTCATTGAGGAAGGCATTAGTAAAGAGAATCAACAGGGTTGCTCCTCCAATGGCAGAGATGGCTCCAGGGCTTTCATCAGACCTTTCTTCAGCTCTCAGTGGTTGAAAGGAAGAGGGAGCACCAGGCTCTGTCTGCAGACAAGGAAAGTCAAAGCACAGCTTAATTCTTGGTTGCTCTTCAAGGCTGTTGAGAGTTGCTTTTTTGTGATTATAGGGGTCAGAGGAATCTGCAGCAGAAGCAAAGGAAGGTAGCTACTGGAGAAAATGCTTTAACATAAACACATTCAGCACTGGTGTTTCTGACTTTGGAGCACTCCACACTGCACCCAAAAGGTGTTCTTTTACTGCTAAAACATCCACCAAAAATACAGATTAAACAGACCCTGAAAACAGAAATATTTTGTCCTATGGGACAAGGTCAGCAGCAAAAGTGGACATTCCTAGACAGAAAGGATCATATGAATTGATCTAACAGGATAACTCTACCTCAGATGAGTTATGGTCTTGTGCATGGAGTGAAGGGATGCATTTTGAGGGTTTCTTCGACAGCTCCTTGCTGGCACCACCACGACCTCAGCACTTATGTCTCAGATGCCAGTCCAGTCTTGAGGCAGAGCAGAAGGTGCAGGTCCCTGCTCCAGCTCTCCCAACTTGCCTCCTTCTGCTTTTACCCCCAGTGCATCCCTTCACCCTGTGCTTTGCTGCCATGGAGTATTCATCCTTGTTCTTGCTTCTCACCCCGTGCCTCTGAGCAGGTCACGGATGGTTTTCTGTTCTTTGCAGCCTTGTCCTCTTTGGAAGGCAGCGCAAGACCACCTGTCTCTTGCAGTCCTGGCACATGGCAGGCAGCAGGAGCAGGTAACTGATGGCTAGGTGTCCCCCAGGATCAGGGCTGGAACACGCTGGGTTGCTCTGGCTGAACATGTCACACTCATTTGAGCCTGTGCATGGGAAACAAATGGGTGCAGAACAATGTCAGCACAAATGGGCTCTTCGAGGGCTGATGTCATCCCTTCTCTCATTTTCCCAGTTAACCGACCCTTCTGTTGGGTTGATGCACATGACCACAGTGCCATGTGCTCAGTCAGATAAGGTTATTTTGATTTAAAAGAAACCACAGCAACAGTACTTTTACCTTCCCCCACCACCACCCCTATCCCCCAAACTTGATTCACAATCAAAAGTAGAACATAGGAGTATCAAAACCAACTTTGAACTATGAGAGGAAGGGCATAAATGGGATAATTGAGCCATGAAAATGGAGTCTTAGCTTGTCACATTCAGTACTGTCTAGAGGGCTCTGGAAATACTTTGCTTACTGAATCCCTTAATGCATACCTAACTGTGTCTAAGCTTTAGAGATGCATCCAAACAGGGCCATGAGCCACTTCTGGTTAACTTCTAAGGTTTGTCAAGTACTCAGACACACAGCAGGATATTAATTAAGAGTTTGAACAGATGGGCATCTGCAGACTGCATCTGATCAGGTTCAAAAATGAGAGCCCCTTACTCTCCCCAGGAGCTGTTAGTTACCACCCATCAGGAGATCACAACTCCAGCACCGAAATGTGCGGCTCAGTGCGGGAAGGCTCCTGAGGCAGGACAACACAGACAGACGGGTTTGGTGCACAGCTGTAGCAGGGTTGGAGCCCAGTTCCTCACCTGGGGAGGTGTTTCCCGGCGGCAGCAAAGGTGTAGCAGCAGGAGGCACCAACCTCAGGCTGCCCAAACCCTCCTGAGCAGCCTGTCTTTCCCAAACACACGTGTGAAGTGCTGCCCCAGACACCCAAAACTGGCCAGCGGAGGAATTTCCTCCCCAGAAGAGCACCAAGGAACAGGGAGGAGCTGGTGAAACAGAGGGGACAGGACTGGAGCAGCAACCCAATTTTCTAACCTGTTGATTGAAGGACCTGCAGATACACAACATGCAGCGTCACACAAAGGCAACTCACGAAGCACAGCCCAGCCGTCGTAGCTGAGGGTCGGGGTGCCCTCCTTCAGCAGTTTGCCAGGCCACCTTTACGAAGCCATACAGTCTACCCAGAGACCAGTTGTCCTCTCAGCTGTGGAGAACACATGAATAGTCCCCTTTATTCTAACACTGGGGAGGTGACACTTCTACAAAACACTCCGAAAGCAACAAGCATCTACTTCTGGCCACTACTGCTTTTCCACAGACACTGCCTTGCTGAACACCAGCCCCAACCTGAGCGTGAGTATGCCTCTCGGGAAATTTTCAGCAGCTCTTATGGCTCTCTAGTAGAGACAGGTCTGCAAATCTGTCAGTGGGCACATGCAGCAGCTGGCCTACCAACGCTCGTCTCCCCAGGCCACCAACTTCCCAGCCTGCATTGGGGGTACTGCTTTCCAACAAGTGCAGGAGACACAGCAGCTAATAATAGAGCAGGGCAACCGTCTGCTGGTTAATTTGAGGTGACTAACAGCATTTTCATCAAGATATATCCCAGCAATAGACTGAGACTGCAGGGAAACTTGAGCAGGATGAGCAGATGGTGAATTTCCTAGCCCAAAACTTCCCAACATCACCGCTATGTCCCCAGAGGCCAAGTAACACAATGAACATGCTCAATGCAGGGAACATCTTGAAGATGCAGTTCCCAGTGGTGGCCACAGAGACTACCTCATGCTGAAATTCAGGACAGCTCTGAGCCATATTGCACAAGTCGGATGAGTCCTGCCCTCTCCCAGTTTCGTGGGAGGTTGGAATTTTCCGTGTTTTCTGACAGACAAACAGCTCTTAGCGAAGAACAGAAACCCTGAGAACTCGATATACTTGCCTCCATCCCTCTCCCCTGCACCCTCTCCCCACCCCAAAAAAAAAGAAAACAACCAACCCAAAACCCAAGAAAAAACACTCTGCAGAAAAAGTTGGGTTTGTTACACAGATGGCAGCTCTTCACTCACATTCATATGCACGGGCTGGTCCCAACTACCATAAGATCATCTTCTCCTGAGGCGCTGGCAGCCTGGCCTGAAGGAAAAGATTCCTTGGTTACACAAGTCTGGGAGATGTCTCATCATCTTTCTTCATCCCATTGATTTAATAGGATTCTGGCTCGCAGCTCCCTGTGCAGCCCCGAGTCTGTGTGCTGACCCCATTTCCCACAACTGACAGCTACACCTCCAAGGAGCCAATGGAGACGGGATGAAACACAGCACTTGGAGAGCATGAAGCCATGAGGCAGCACAACTGCAGCAGCTCAGCTGTTGCTGACAGCTCTTCTCTGCTGCACATGTTCGCATCCTCTGCCCAGTACAAATGCTCAAGGGAAACTAATCAGGGCAGATTAAGCCCATACACGTGTTTACATGTCTGCCCCAGTTTGTCAGGGCAGACTCACCAGTGACTGTGGGCAGAGGAGGAAGGGGAGTACCACAGTCCTGCCCAGCAGCTCCTGGCAGAGATGTTTGCAAGGAGGCTACAACCCTTTGTCAGGATGTAGTTAGCCTTCTCTTGCATTGGGTACCTCAAACCTGACCAGCAGTGGTTTCACCTGCCCTCTCCATCCCTCACAACACACCTGTGCTCCCTGTAGGCCTCAGGCAAGACCAAAGATGTGTCTAAACTTCACCAGGTGATAAATGGATCTTGAGCACCACAGAGGCAGCCTAAACAGACCCTGAAGTCCAGCCACTCACACCAACGTCTGCCTTAGCTCCAGCTGGTGAGATGGACCCTCCTGGGCACACAACAGCCTGCCTGATACCCCTCACTTCTTCAATCCTATACACAACCAAGCTCTTGGCACCAAACATCTTTTCTTGACACTGTTAACAGGGGAGGAAAAGAGGGATGGGGAGTCTGGGGGTAGGAGGGTTAGGTTTCCCTATCCACACTGGAAAAGCCAACCTGAGGAAGCCTAAGCAAGAGGTGACCTCCCTGGCTGAGGCTCAGGGCCTCCCTGTCCCCCATGATTGCTACCAAGACCTGTTCATCTTTGAAAAGGAGACTGAAATAGGATCAATTTTGTACAAAAGGCTTTCATCACCTCTAGGGCACCAGGTCTTAATGGATCAGCTCTTGGGCTGAGTAAGGGCTCCTGCACACCCAGGAGAGCAGGAGGCATGCAGAAAACAAGCTGAAGATACCTCCCTCCAGCACTGCTCTGCAGAGCAGCCCTCTGCTCCTCTCCCTTCCCACACCCACGCATCCCACGTGGGTGGGCAAGATAAACGACTCCTGCTGAAAAAAAAAAAGTGTTCAAAGATTGATGTGTCCCCTGGACCAGACAGCTGGCAAGAGGGGTAAAAAAAAAAAATATCAATCACTCCACAAATTATATGCCAGTACGTCCTTCAGGCATGAAGGTCCCCTGCTTGCTGCCGAATTCGCTTTCTTCAGGGTATGCATGGATTACAGCAGCCCAGTGTGCTTTTAAGAGGACCTAGCCCACATCAGCCACAGAGCACACACAGGTCATCTTTGACGGGTACCCTGGCAGGGACAGGAGCTGTGGGCACCTGCCACCACAGAGCAGGTCTCTGTGACCTCTCTGAGAGGGTTTGGCTGAGCAACACTGCTGAAGAGCAAAGCCAGGACCACACTGAGGTGGACTGGGAACCACTGCCTGTGCTGCCTGCCTCCTCCCCACCTGCTGAGGATGCATTCCCTTTCATCCACTCACTTAGGGGGGTTTTCCCCTCAGTTATCATTTCTTCCCTCCAGCTGAATCTTGACACCTATGTCTGCACCGAGAGTGTGGTGTTAGATGCCGTGAATGAGAAGTCAAAGCTTTTCTGGTGTTCCAGGGCTGTCAGCAAACACCTCACGCAGATCAGCCTGTTGTTACAAGCAGGTGCCTGGCACAGCACACTCAAGCTTCAGTCACTAAACAAGCTCCGTTATTACCTCCACTTCCCACATGCAGGTAACTTTCCCAGGTATTCACTATTTAATGGTGAAACTTTCTATGATGTTTTCTGTCTGCCTGAACTTTTTGAGAGGGAAAAGTGTTTGAAGAACATTTTGTCTTATTTTTGTCATGGCTTGAGCAATTGAAAGATGCTTTTCCCTGACGTTTAAAAGGAAAATAACCATAGACACATTTTTCAGAACTGGTATAAAGCAAAAAAAGGAAAAAAAAAAGCAAGAGTCTGAAACTTGAAACCAGTTCTGTCACCAGGCTGCTGAACAAGATAATGTGTGTAAATCAGACGAACAAATGAAAGGTCACTTCTGTGCAGCAGCAACAGATATCTCCTACGCCTGTCCCTTCAGTCAGCTTTGTGTGATGGTTTTCTTTTCTTCTTTTTGTAGAAGAGCCAAATGAAGTTCTCCCTCCCTCTGCTGGCATCACTGGAGAGTCTTTCCAGATCCCTGTTGCTGGAGTGTTTTGAAGAGGAGGCTGCTAGGAAGCGTCAAGTCCCAGGGCTGTTAAGCACCAGCCCTTCAGTGAGGAAGTTGAAGGAAAAATGAAACCATCTGCCTTCCCTCTGTTACCCTCTGGCCTGTTTCAAAAGGTGGTGGAGCTAAGCAGGAAGACACTGAAGTTCTACCCTTGAGTTTGCACACTTGACCCTGCAGGCCTGACACCACAGCCTTGGTGGCCCACTGTTCACGGCATCCCATCAACACCACGGGCACAGCTTTGTCAGGGGCAAAAGCAACCTGGAAGCTGCAAAGTGGGAACCTGAGAAAGGAAGGATACAGCCTCAGATCCATGTTATGTAAAACACAGCAAAAGCTGCCCTAAAGGCCAATAATCCCCCTCTTCGCCATCCCTGGATTCCAATACACCAGATGCCTTTGAGGAATTGCACTCTCCAAAAGCACACGTGTCTTTTGTGTAGCCATGACCTGGTCGAAGGACACACATCATCAGCCATCCAGGATGGCATCCCTAACCCATGGCTTCTGACAAGAAGTAACCCAAGAGAGCCCTGACGTATCCGAGGAAGCAAAGAAGTAGGAGTTGAAGTATCAGAGCAGGAATACATGGCTTTGCCCACATCACCTGGGGACTCTTGCCACCTATGGAGCCACTCTGAGGGCAGATGAACTCTACAGTTTGAAATTTGTCTTGGTACAACCTCCAATATCAGCCAGAACTTTGTCTTGGTTTCAATAAAGCAGATTTAGCCCTTAACCCATCTCTAATATGTCTGTTTCTCGTAGCCAGATGAATAATGAACTATATATTTAATGAATTTTTATA
>NW_010248634.1:0-201 GCF_000690775.1 Eurypyga helias
CATCGCCCGGGCAGATCCGAGTCCGCGCG
Organism: Eurypyga helias; assembly: GCF_000690775.1. Lineage (NCBI taxonomy): Eukaryota > Metazoa > Chordata > Aves > Eurypygiformes > Eurypygidae > Eurypyga > Eurypyga helias. The sequence continues at coordinate 30 of NW_010248634.1, forward strand.
GCATCACGGGGCAGGTGGGGCTGGCGCCTGGCACGACCTTCCCGCTGGGATGGGCAGCCGGCCCGGAGCGCGGGTGGGATGGAGGAGCCCTCCCCGGGAAAGGTCCAGCCTGGGCCGGGATGCACGGGATGCACGGGATGAACGGGATGCACGGGATGAACGGGGTGAACGG
>NW_010248634.1:993-1327 GCF_000690775.1 Eurypyga helias
ATGAACAGGATGAACGGGATGCACAGGATGAATGGGATGCACAGGATGCACAGGATGAATGGGATGCACGGGATGAATGGGATGAACGGGATGCACGGGATGAACGGGAGTGGGCACACGGGGACGGCGCTGGGTGCCTTCAGCCCCGTTGGAGAAACCGTGAGCAGCGCCCGGGCACCACCACGGCGCTGGCACCGCGCCAGCACACGGGTCCGTGAGCTCCGGGCTGGATCCACATCCAGGGGGGAGGAGGTGGGTCCGTGAGCCCAGGGCAGGACAGGGGGGACATCTGGGCCATTCATGGAGTCACGGAATAGTTTGGGTTGAAGGGACC
>NW_010248635.1:0-5008 GCF_000690775.1 Eurypyga helias
AATAGTCCTGATTTCATCCCTGAAAGGATTTCCTGGCTTTGTGTGTCTTAACTAGCCCGGGCCATTTTTGTAGAATAACCCTATTATTCACAGCTCCGAGGGTACAATCTGCTAAAGTCACTTCATAAAAAAAAAAAAAAAAAGGAACTGTTTTTCTCCCATGTTCTTAAAGACGACAAGAAAATGCCACTGATGTCACCTCAAGGACAAAGTTATGGGAAACTCAAGATCTGTACATGCATCATCTGACATGGGGTTGTCACGGGAGCAAGCTCTCTAGAAGGAAGAATGTAGTAAATTAAATTTGGTGGTGAAAGTTTGGAATATTCCACAAGGACTCAATGACTTTTTCCTGGGGGGCGGGTGGCTGTGAAGGTTAATGACTATTTTTTTACAACAAAGTGAGACTTTAACTCACGCGACTTCACTCCGAACTTAACGAGTGGCGCGGTTATCTCCGAATTTACTGCTTTTAGTCGCCTCGAGCAGGTGTTTAAGGACGTGGTGGGCTGCAGCCCCACTGTATTGAGCTGAGAGAGGGAAAAAATAAAAAAGACAGACAAAACCCCCAAAAATAAGAAAGACAAAAAGTGATTTTCAGCTACAACTTTGGGAGCCTCAGACCTGCGCCGGTGACAGCCGCGGTCCCGCGTTTTAACCTCCCGGCAGCCGCTCTGCCTTCTCGGTTACCTCCTGGTGACCCCTCTGAAGGAACCCGCCGATTCCCAGCGGTCTGGAGACCACAGGTTGGAAACCACTGGTTTTGCATAAACTTCTGTTCTGCGGCGCAGGCTTAGGTTGCGAGGGTTCCCCTCAGCAAACCCTGGAAGGATGATGTGTGCTGCATAAATTAAAACATCATGTCCCCTCGCCGTGCGAAAACATTATTAAAAGAAGCATAATAAGGGATTTCCACCATGTTATCAAGCGTACAAAGGAAACTCCGAATGGGAGGGATGGCTGTCACCAGGGTAGAACAAGCTGGGATTTTGGAGAGGCTTGAGAAGCGCTTTGAATAGCCCGTCAGTCGGACAAGGATCAGCGCTGACAATAGCCGGTCTATATGTGGTATGGCCTGTTAACATACAGCAGCGATCACTGAAGGCCTGATCCTGACAGCGGGGCTCTTCGGGGCCCTGAGCGGTGTCAGCGGCTTTGGGAGAGCCGCCGTGGCTGCTCGCCTGCCCTGGGGGCAGCTTTGCCCCACGGAGAGCCAGAAGACCCCCCAGATCACCGGGGGCTCAAGTCTGAGCCCTTTCCATCCGGACCTGAGAGCCACACACTGCTACAGCTCGCATCTCCCAAACTACTTAGAGACTCCAGCGCCATTACGGCGGGTGGAAATCAATGCCCAGATGGTTGTGTCATCCCACTATGCAATCAGCTACAGATCCCAGCAGAAACGCGGTGGCGGAGCCGTAGGTCAGTGCCATGCCTAACCTGGTCCTGCCATCCTTCGCGGCCAAAGGTACTAAAAGTGAGAGTGGCAAAGCTCTCTCCAGGGAAGAGATTGATTTATCATTCCATGTGTATGTGGAGAACTGAGCATAAGAGTGTTTTCTTCCTCAGTCCGAAGCCTCCAAACCCTGATGCAATATAAACAAACACCACGGTCGTGCAAACGCTGTGTCACCCTTAAACGGGAGGGCAGGTGGGCCTGGGCATCTCCAGGCTCCCAAGGTCAGGGGTAGCTTGAATCAGCCGCCTCATACATTTGCAGGACATTCTCCCCTCGCACCACTAAACACGCGTGAACGACAGTGTTTCTGCACGCAGCGTCTCCTGCCCTCACCGTGATTCCCAGCAGGAAAGCAGGGAGGTCCCCATCTGACAGGCCCGGGGTCTGGGCCATTAGTGCATCGCCAAAGCCACGGACACGTGGGGATGGGAATTCAAGCAGTTGTGCCAAGGGCAGGCAGGAACAGCTGCACTAAAAATTGGTCCGTCCTGTCCACTTCTCTGCGAGATCCCTTACTTTCGCCACGCGTTACCGGAGGCGGTGCTGCCTGGCACGGCCATTCGGGGGGTGCTGGCTCCCGCGCCGAGCGCATCGCGGAAGCGCCTGCGGACTTGTAACGCGTTTCTGCAGGGTCTCGAGGCGGCTGCAAGATGCCGTGCGGAGAACGTAACTTCCCAGCAAAAGCACGCAGCTACGAAAGGCAGCAAATGGAACGGGGAGAGGCGGGATGAGTGGCCCTTCCCCTTTTGTTTGGCTGTAGGGCTTCTACTGGGCAGCAAAGTAAACGGTAATACCGTTTTAACACAAATACTGCTTCGCAAGCAGAATCGATTTGAAAAAATGAAATCCCGCAGAAGTGAAAGTTGCCGGTGGAAGTGAGGGCAGCTCAGTGAGCTCGCCCTGCTGTACTGTGCGGTTCGAGCAGAGCCCGCCGGCCCAGCCCTGCGGCAGAGCCGGGCTACGCCGCATGCCAGCGTGCACCTACACGCCCCTGCCCACCCCGCTGATGCCTCCCTCCGGCCGGATAACCCCCCCATTCCAACTGGGAAACGACGCGGGTGCGGACAGTTGCCCTCAGATATATTTATTTGCACGCAGACCCGCGGTGTTATCGCTGCCGGACACCTCTCACAAGGGTACGAAATCATTCCCCGGCCGTACTGAGTGGCTGCAGCGCACGGTGCTGATACTGCCGTCGTCCTGAATCCAATATTTTATCAGGCAGTTTGGCATAAACACTTTGGACCTAATCTTGCATGCCTCGATGGAAGTTTTGCTTGAATAAAGTTTGCGCAAGACTGGTATAAACACGGTGTGGCAAATAGTCTTTATATGCCCCTGCACATGTGCTATTTATTTTGGTGTATTATATATCTACGTAGTGACATTGTTACACAACGTATTTCTCAAAGGAAAACGTGTATTTAGTCGCCGTTTTTCATGCGAGAACATTTTACATTCAGGGTTCACTCTTCATGTAAAAACTGAAATTCAATACACTGTGAAAATTAAACCTTAAGGATTGCTAATTGGACTCTGTGAGATTCAGGTAAGACAGACTGAGGTACGGTACAGAGAAGAGTTATGCGTAGCACAAAAGTACAGTGCAAAAATGCCAACAACATCACCGACACTGCTCAGAAGCAGCAGTGGTATTTCAGCCCTAATTAACATGCGTTCCCCGCTGCACGCTTCTCTCTGCGCTCTGCAGCTTCCAAAACGAGATGTGTGTTATTTCCCCAAAAAATACATAAATAAAAAAATCAAGCCACAGTCAGTTAAGGATGAAGTCACTTGTCACGTTCCTTATCCACGCTAAAGTTCTCAGAAGGAGGAAAAAAAAAAAAATCTGAGCGGCCTTTCAGACAAAACCTGGGACAACTTAGTGCCCAGGGTAGGGGCTGGCGAGGAGGGCACGGTGGTGCGTGCGGGTGTGTTAGTGTGTCTCTGGCACTGATTTGTCGTCCACAGTTCATCTGCACATCTCTTTTTTCAAACTAGTTCAAGCCCTGCTGACCAGAGCACACGTGGGGCTGATAGCTTTCCTCGCGGATACGGAGCAGTCACATTTCCCATCGCAAGTTCTGCTCACTCTGCTTCTCTCTGTTCTGCGATAAAAGCTATCCTCTTCAGCCTGAAACTGGGTATTCTGTAAACCACGGAAAGGTCTATGTCCTTGACTGGAAGGACGGGCACTGTCTAAACCAGCTATTTTAGAAAACCCTTCCTTTTAGTTCTTTTAGAAAGAACTAAATGTAATTTTAAGGAATAAAAAGTAAAACCCTTCCACTGTGATCAGTAACTTTCCTATTCTCCCCCTTCCTAATTTTACAGACGGCTTCATGGCGGGTCACGGCAGTCGTGTGTCTCCCTGCGTGCAGGCTGGCTGCAAGAACTCAGATCTGCACGAGAGCCAACGCTCCAGCCTAAGCCATGTCGCAAAAAAACCCCAGCGCGCAGCGTTCCCGCTCCGCTTTGCTTGCTCTGCCTTTCCCAGCGCCCACGGCTCCTTCCTACCAGCGCAAGAAAGGCGTTAGTCTCAGCACCTGAAATCTTTCTTTTTTTGAAGTCTTTATTACTGTAATTCACTGACCTGCCGCATTGTAAGCCCTGGCAATGTAGATCCCTGGGACGGGCACCCTGCACTGGCACTGGATCTCTCTGGAGAGGCTGCTTTGTTTTCGCAGAAGAGAAGTTTCTCCTTAACCAAAAAAAAAGCCAGCAGTGTAATCCGCGTGGGCTGCCTGTCGCAGTCACTGCTCTCCTCTCCTAGCAGCGGGGAGAAGGTGAGACCATCCTCTGCTCACCCGCCTGTTGTGCTAACTTCCCCACGGGGCTGGGATGATTTCCGCGGGGGAACCCCCGGAACGGCCAGGCGACGCAGAGGTGGCCCGTGCAGAGGGACGCCCTCAGCTAGGGTTTTATTTGGATTCCTAGAAAAACACAGAGATCACGCCGCCGCCCCACGTACGTATGCCGACCCCTTGGTTAACTTCTTGGGTGAAAAGGTTTTTTCTGCGCCTATGGAGCAGGTGTACGCACCGTCGCGAAGCTCGCAGGCAGACACACACGCGGTATTGTTCCTCCCTCGGAAAACTGAAAAGCCGAGCGCGGAGATCCCCCAGCCCAGCTCCCTCCCCTTCTCCAGGAGGAAATAAGCATTTTCTTACAAATATTCTAATTTTTTTTTAATCATCTTCAGATTCAGATTGTCACTAAAAATAGAAACTCTTGTAGCCGTACAAAACGTGCATCGCCCCACAGCTGCTCATTTGCAATTTGTTCTGCACTTAAAGATCTCTTAACGCTACAAATAAACTTGGGGAAAGTTACATCCCAATAAACAATGAGGTGTTGTTTAAAATTACATGTGCTACTGTATTATTAGGTCTCTACCGACACTACAATTATCTTTTGAAGCTGGCAATAACGCATTAGCTGTTCAGTCAGACGCAGAAATAGACTGGTGGGTAAGCCCTCTGCCAGTTTTATGAATGGAAAATATTTTTAAAAGATTGTTTCCAGTTTCTCCTTTGTCCTCGCCCCCTC
>NW_010248635.1:5591-5846 GCF_000690775.1 Eurypyga helias
ACTGTGGCAAAGAAACAAGAAAAAAAAAAAAAAAAAAGATGAAAAGGTGAATAATCCCTACGCGGGAGCGCAGTGTCCGCTGCGGCATCCCCCTGCTCCGCGGCACCGTTTTTACTCGACCAGGGAGTTCGCAGCCCGGCGGGTCCTGCCCGGTTTGGCCCCATTTCTGCCCCGTCTCCGAGCAGAGGCTGCCCGGCGGGGACGGCGGCGGCGGGTGTCGCAGCTCCCTTCCTCCGTGCCCCCCCTCACCGGAGG